>NC_081798.1:19332698-19532698 GCF_963082965.1 Carassius carassius
ACCTGAATAGAGCGTAACCAGCCATCTTGCTAATGATGGATGCTACGTGACGTTAGCGCTTGGCTGTTTGAAGTGCAGAGGTGGACAGGGTAAATGTAGCTTGTCTGGCGGAGTGTTGTGCTGTGTTAATTAGATGTGGCGTGTGTTTATGTTTGTGTGTGTCCAGGCAAGAAGAGAAGACTGGCTGTAAACCCAGTGGGACTCGAAGCCCATGAGCAAAAGCTGTCAAGAGCGACTGGAGATCCACATGCTGTCAAAGAACATTTCACGGTGGCCCACAGTAGACTCAACACGCACACACACATAAACAAAGAAAAATAGACACATTCTCAAAGAGTCAGATATATTTCCTCACAGAGTTCTCATAAAAAGACAGATTTCACGCCTCTCATGCACCTCACACAAACTTTGTCATCTTCGTGTCATCCACACCCCATTACAATTGTATTCTAGGTGCACAGGGGTGGCAATATTACATTCGAGACAATGTCTACAGCCCAATTTGCATGCTATCCATCCTAAATTACACGCAAAATTGGAATCAGCATGTCTCAGATCATAGTACTTTGGAAATATAGCATGCCAAAGCTACCCAGATGGTATGCTATTATTGGATTTTCTGAAGACTTGTTTAGGTAATATTTCCCACAACCCCCTTATGCAACAGAAGAGAAGGAGTGACGGTTTCTGCTGAATCTGCTGAAAAAAGGGTGAGAAGTGCAAAGATAAAACTGCCATGGCAGTTTTAATAAAGCAATAGATGTGTGTGTAACTCTGATTTTACCAAAGTAAAATAAAAAAATTCTAGTGTGCGATAAAGATAATCATTAATTTATATAAAAACAATACCAACACTCATGAGAAAACTTAAATAAAATGTATTAACCACTAATTCACCAAAACATAAAAGTGTTACAAATTATCATGAGAGTGTGTTGCTTCTTCCAAAAAGAAGCATAACTCATTAGTCTAATGATAGGTTTTATTGTGAATAAGCAACACAGCATCTTAGCAAGAATGTGTGCTAACAAATATATGCTAGCCTATTACAATGGCTTCAACTCGGCTTATCCAAACACAAATCTTAGTCTCAATAGTTTTATTAATATGTATGAAGCTTTAAATGATTAATAAATGCAGCTGGTGATTCTAAGGTTATAAATGAAGCTAGATGCAGATGCAGATGCTAATGCGTAGCCTACAGTACATATCAGTGGTAACAGTCAAGGGACAGGATATGTGGTATAAAGATAGTATCTTCATACAGGTATAGTGTCTTATAACTCTCAAAATTATGCATTTACATAACCAGCAAAATACACAATTTCAGTGGATAATGTAATGCAAATTACCATGCAGCTAGTCTCTGATTCTCCTGTTGATGTAATCAGTTTAGCTAGTTTACAAGAGTGAAAATATGGTAAGACTTAAATAGTCATGAATGCTACATCTATGCAATAAAAAACGCAACATTTCTGTACAATATAACTTTGATTAAGTGGAAATGTGCTTTGTAGGGGTCTTATAGTTTTAATAAAAGAAATGTTTAAAGTATATGTATAATTTATATTTTTTATTTTATAGGGAATTTGAACAGAATCATTGTTTTACCGCTGGTCACTGAGTCGGACAGTGATTCACTGAACAAGCCGTATCACATCAACTCTGCAATAGATATGAATATCTAAAATAGTGAAAACACTATTAATTAGCACAGAAACAAGATTGGCAGTTTAAGACATGTACTTGTAACACAAGATACTTATCTTTTCAATATGAATAAGACATATAAAAGAATCTAACACAAACATGAGCGCTCACACATTCACACAGTTGCAGAAAGATAAAAATTGCAAAAAGCAAAAACTTAAAGCAATGGCAAAAAGCATAGCTAAAGGGCAAAGGAATGGCAAAAAGCAATGACTAAAAGCATCATTGATGGTGTCCTGAGATTTTAAACCGGCTGTTTGACTCTTGACCAATTATGACGCCGCTTAGCTTGGGATGTTGCTATATATCTCCTCCCAATACATAAATCAAATATGTTACCTTATCAGTCACATGGTCTGAATAATCCCACTCTTGTAGAGTATAATTTGGACATGATTTCTATGACAAGGATATAATACATTTTGCTAAGTATTGATTGATAGAAATGTTTAAAGCATGAATTTTCAAATTCATACATACCAAACATGAATATAAACCTATAAACTAGGGGTGTAACGATTCACTCGTTTCTTGATGCATCGATCTTGAAACATGGGTTTTTGAATCAATTTAAAATTAGAATTGAATGTATCAAAAAATATATACACCTAAATTTTCTTCAAGCATGACTTAATGGAGACTTTGAACAATGTTCATGCCTTCACCCGTTGCACTACTGCCACAAGATTGCACTCGTGCTCAGTTCGACTGAATGAACAATGTCGTTGAACCTAATGTATGAAGGAAACAAAAGCATTAACAACAACTTTGAAACAAGAGCGCAAGGTTTATCTGATAATCAGATGCATGAAAGTAGCATTCGTTGCTATAGCAAACAGACATTGTGCGCGTTTTCTTTCAAAATTATCATTCGCAGATGGAGAGGAAAAGTTAAATATTATAGCATTTTATTTTATGAAAATGAGATTACGTTTTCACACTGAAAGAGAAGGGATCTCACGCTCTAAGAACTGCCAGGAAAGGCCTAACATGGACAAAGGGATCTATCGCTGCAGCTAAGCTGAATAAAAAGCAGAATGAACTGGTGAAACGTTAAGACAATAAACACAATAGATAAAATTTTTAATGATGCAGTGCTAACTGACATTTAATTTATTACAGTAAAAAAAACTATAAAGTATATTTTCTACGTAATTATGTGCAGACATTTTTAAATAATTGTTTGTAGTATATAACACAATCATAAAATTGCCATTAGGAAAAAAATTTAGATTACAAATTATTGATTATTGTCCAGCAGTGTATTTGATTTCTTATATCAGATCTATTTGTTTCTCTGTTTTGCCAACAAACTCACGTCTGGATCCAGAATACCTGAGAAGAGATGATGCATACCCCTCAGAGGACCTCAGATGATCCCAACCCTGTAACAACATACTAAACTAACAAATATTGCTACTTACTATGCAATCATATAATAATTGCTGTTAATAGTGTTCATCGTCTGGTTGACTACGTCTTGTATTGATCTTTCTGAAAATTCCTATCATATGCATATAAACTGACAGTCACCACTACTAAGCTACTACTAAATATTGTAGAAACTTAATTTTCTGTAAAGTTGCTTTGCAATGATTTGTATCGTAAAAAGTGCTATACAAATAAACTTGAACTGAATTGAATCAAATTCAAAGTAAGAGATAAGAAAAGTAAAAATAATAATAATACATACATATATACACATATATAGGCATTCATAAAATTATTGTATTCTAAAATGATGGCTACGCCCCTGGTGTGACAAAATGTTAGCCTATACATAATAATTTTCTACATATGCCATATCATGCAATAGCATCATTAAACTATTTTCTAACAGTGGTCAAAAGTGTTTTTTTTCCCTCTAACCTATTGTTCTCTAACCATAAATGCTGCTGTGTAATTTGCTCCCTGACTAAGCATTTAAAGAATTTAGGAGAGGTATTTAAATAAACCCGTGAATCCACTTAAAGAATGCAGAATCTATTTGTTAACTGAATCGAATTTAATTGAAAACCTATGGATTGTGAATCGAATTAATTCGTCTACCCAAAGATTCACAGCCGAACTATAAAAACTATTCAGTAGTTTAATAATGACAACTCTCTGAAGATTTTAGCATGGTGATGGATATGACAATGTCAATTTATTTGGTTTTGGGGGAATAGATCTGTTACGCTGCTACGCTGCTTGATTATTGCTTGTTGCTGCAAGCAAGTACAGGAACTTGCTACTGCCAATGCATGTGGCGATACGGTGCTGTATTTAATACATGCTGCTGCTGCACAAATAACATATAAAATAACCCAAAACAAATCTATACAGGTGGACCTGGAGAAGGTGGAGGGTTTTTAGAGAAACTCTGAAAGCGTGCTGCAGGAATCTCTAGTGTATTCTAGCCAGTCATATAAAGGCAGTAGGCTCATTGGCTGCATATGCAGCATGAACCAATCAGCTTGTGCCAAGTCGTTTAACTCTCTGAATATCATCAGTTACGTTAACAACCTATCAAACTGCGCCATCTGGAGTTTCATGACTGAACTATATATTTATACAAAATACATACACAATGAGTGATTAGAACATGACAGGTTTACATACATGATGTGGAGTTAAGCAATGGGCTGACATTCATTTATAAGTTCTTTTTAGATCATTTTGGTGCATCTCCTTCTGTAAAAGAGTCTCTCAGTCAATCTGTGAACGCGAAGATGTGCTTTGAGAGGAACAAAAGGTCAAAAGAGGTCTAGAAAGAGCCTGGTGTTTGTCCTGGGTGGGGGAAACTAATCAGAGGAAGTCTTTAGCTCATGATTTGTATCATGGATGTACATGTAATAGTCATGCTGTGCATCTCTTTGACCATTAATCTTGGTTATTTGACCCAAAATTGACGATCTCCGTCCTGAGTTGGGATTTTCCATAAGTGTTCTTTTGTGTTAATGTTGCAAGCTGTTCAAACTGTGGAGTTGGTTGGTTAGGCTTATTTCAGGCTGGCTGGTGCTAGGGTAACTGTGACCGATTTATGACGTTGTCTTGTTATCCTGGGCCTCTTTATGGAATTTGGCTTTTTGAGTTGTTCCACCAATCTAATTGAATCTTAAATTGTCTGATTCACTCAGATACCCTATATATATATATAAGGAAGCATTGACCCGAAGTGTCAATTTATGTTAAACCTATAGTCTCTTAAAGCATATTTCATAATCTTTATAATATTTAAGTGAGGCACCAATCTTCAAATGCATTGTTTACTGAACAAACCTTGTAAGGTTGGTTCTTCTTAGGAAAAAAAAAATCTCTATTATTAAAATGTCACAGTGTTGTATGACTTCCTTTAAGCAGAACATGTTTAAAAAAAAAACTAAATTGTGAATATATCAGTGGCCGGAACAAATGCAAATGCTAACTATATTACAGTAAGCTGCCAAAATGTTCATTAGAGCAAAACATATTACAATAAAATCCTTAAAGTTGCTTGTTTCATAAACTCACATCATCTAACCTCACCAGATCCTCCTTTCGATTGCATTCTATTTTCACTCTCAACTGTTGATATAGTGACACTGTCCTGAGATTTTTCCTTATTTTGCAATAAATAAAAGATAATGAAACCCCCTTGAGCAAAGAGAGAAAATTTAATTCCAACAATACTTCAAACGGATTTAACCGAGTTAGAGAGAAAAATAAAATATCGGCAAAATAAAAAACAAAGCAGGCTGGAGAGAGAAAACTTCAATAAATATCCAAGTAAGTCCTCTTGGCAAAAAATTGAAAAAAAACCTTAACAGAACAACAAACGCAACCAGGTTTCAATTCAAGAGATGTTTTCTCGACTTATGCCATTTACCATTACTGGTTGTGCATGGCATATTATACTGTTTATAACATAATTTTAAAGACATTTTTAAGTCACAAATTTTTCTTATGTAAAAGTTTAATTTTGCAGTTTGTGTGTAACAAATATACAGTTATATATATTACACACATACACTTGGTCAAATCCAATCCAAGAGCTCAGTCCAGTGTCGCTCCCTAATGGACCAGAGGTCTTTGAACATTGTCTGGACAATTATGAGATTCCACGGCTCTTTCCTCCTCTGTTAAATATGACGAGAAACATGCCATCCTCTGATTAAAATTTTCCCAAAATACATTAAAGCTTCATAAAAATACTTCAATTTAAGGAGGAAAAAAATACTTTCTAACTTTCTAATATCACGCATGCAGTTAGACACGTCTGTTTTGGCCAAATGTGACCAGTGGCTATGTCTGATCTCTGCTAATTTACCATTCAAAAATAGATAATGATCCATTTCAGGAGGATGGAGATAATTTTAGACTATAAAAGCAGAACAGAATGGGGAGGAGACGGTGGGCAATAATCAGAAAATGAGTGCAACTCGCTGGTCCATTAACAACTCTTTAGCTTTCTGCATCTTTGCTCAAGGGAGATCTGGGAACCCTCATAACAGCGGGTCTACTTCATTGAAAGCTCTTTAAGAAAGCATTAAGAGCAAGTTCTAGAATGTCTGGAGCAATTAAAATCAAAGGAACATGGTTATTAATGTGAAGACGATTGCCATTCTTGCTTGTGACTTCACCCATGCAAGTGGCCTATTTCAATCCTTGCTATTTCCCGGACATACTTTGATGATCTGGTGAGAAAAACCTTCATGGAGAAGACCTAGACTGTCCAAAACCAGCTTAGATGTACAAGCTATGATTTCTTCTAGTTGTGCAGTGACATTTTTAAAATTGATTAATTACTCAGCTTATGAATGATTGATAGTTTGTTGCTCACCTATCAAACGTCAGATCAGGAGATTAGCATTTAGCATACAGTTTTCCAAGTAAACATGTTTTGGCCGTTTTGAAAGCAAAAGCCATTAGTTACAGTTTATGCAACAGAAACAGCTAAATAAAACAACCTAATCATCTTTCACCTAGACGCAGAGAGGCATGTCTCAGCTCTCCTCTTCACAAATTTTTTGTGGTTTTAATTAAAAGATAAAGGTGTGTTTATATTCAACAGTCATTCGGTGATCACCTTCATCAGGACTTGTTTTAATATGCAGATAATTATGGTCAGAGTCAGCACTGTGGAATTTGCCCCAACGTATTATATAACCATAATGATGGAAACGATACTCACACTGAGTCTTATCTAGATAGATAGATAGATTTGTGTAAAACATACTCGTCTACTTGGAATTACATCTGTCTTTACTGTACAGCTTTCAGGTTTGACGTCATCGCAAAGCATCTGCTGTGAGTTCAGACAAGCCATTATTTCCATCTTGCAATTTAATTCTTACTCTGTCATCCCGTTTCTTTCTAGTTCTCATTATCCCAAATGCCACGGTGACTGCTGCCACCTGCCCCACCTCCGGGCCCAAGGTCTCTCCTCGGTTTGCCTCTTAGAGGACATCATTACCAAATCCTTAATTTGGTACTAACCTTCAGAAACATTTCTTCTTGTTGTACCACGAGAGATGAATGAGAAGGCTGACCAGCACAGGTTGAGCCTGAGTCATGGTGTTAATTATAGCCGGGCTCCAAAACAATGCAAAATAATTTCCCATAATACCATTCACAAACCTTTTCAGAGCTGCAGGGCATTACAGTATCTGGAAGCAAAGCTCAGCTAACCATTTTAATTACATGTGACTGGATTATTCCTAAACTAGACTATCTATCTGTATTAATAAAAGATTTAAAGTCAGAATCATAAAACATGTAGACTTACTGTATGTCTTTATTTTTAGATATCCATTTGGAACTAGAACTGGCAGAAATGGAGTTAATAAAAGTTTTACAAAGAAGAACCCAATTAAATTTCAGGAACTGTTTTTAATGGTTTCTTTCCAAAACAGTTTTGGGTATCATAAATAGAGTTTATATCGCGAATTAACTGAACAGGTTTATTCTGAAGTGTGAATGAATATAATCAGAAATAAGAACACACTATCGCATGTTAGTTATTGTGGCTAAAGACTTGCGGTTTTTTGTTTTTTGTTTTTTCAAGGTAAAAAGAATACAGGTAGCCTTAATGTGAGAAAAAAAAGAAGTCAAATCTAAAGTTCAAAAAAGTACAAAAAGTACTAAAGTTGTCACTAGGGTGTTACCATTTGAAAAGGCACCACTATGTACTATTTAGGTACCAAAATGTACATTAATATACATATTCTAATACTATGTACTAATATTCACCATTTAGGGGTAAATATGGCATAAAGCTGTACCTTTTGAAAGGGTACCGCCCCAGTGAAAACTTTTGTACCTTTTCTTCTTAGAGTGTATAAGACACAAACAAACAAATCCTGTGGGACACACAAGCCAACTGATACACCTTTACACAATTCCACATGGGCTTTTTGAATATCAAACAGAACACAATAATGATGATCAGTTCTTTAGCTACAAAATTACAAAAATCACAAGAACAGCCAGGCTACGAAAACTTCATTGCCTTTGTGCCTCCAATCTTTTCAACTTTGATCTTGATCCCAAAAGTGTCATAAATCACAGCCATTGGCCATCCATGTTACTATCATCAAGCAATGGATTGCACCTTGCACTTGGGATGTGTGATCCATTAAAATGCAATTTAGCCGGAGCTTATTTCTCAAAACAAGGGAAAGTGCCAGTCATCAGATTTATAGGAACGAGTCAGACTTGCTCTCTAGGGTTCACTCAGAGATTGATGAGTGGAAAGATTAACACTTCATTTACAGTCCCTGCAGAGACACCATGACCATAATGAGACACAGAGAAACAAAATGTATGTGCTTTCATTCAAGTAGCATTGGTCTGCCAGGGAGAGACCTTTTTGAAATGAAAATAGGGACAATTTTTTTTCAGCAGTCAATATCATATTATTGAAAATTTCATTATTATTATTATTACTCATTAATTATATTTTATATAATACATAAGTGGCAAACTAAACGAGTATGTAAAACAAAATACAAACATAAAGATAATATTCCAATTAAACATGACAGTAATGAAGTAGTAATGGCCAACTGCTAGTAATGGCAAAACTAGCAGAAACAAGTAATCAGTAGCGCCCTCTGTGCAACACAATTGAGGAGATAACAGCTATGCCGCAATTATTGATATTTAATTCACTTTCAGGGGATTTTTTGAACATGCAGTGACAAATAGGGAGATTCCGACGAATCCAACAAAATCTACTGTCTTTGGAATACAGGAATGTCTAGTCACTCTAAAATACATATGTGAGCAAAGAAAGTGTAGACAAAAGAGGTTCAAAACAAAAGGAAGCCACAGAACAAAGAATTAAGAGTTACTCCTACAGTGGGAGAGTGTTTGAGTAATATAGGAGCCCTCCGGCATCAGTCAATGGCTGTAGACACATCATCTGTTAGAGCCCAATCACGATGAGGTTCCACACCATCTATCAGCCAAGCTCTTTCTCCACTTCTACAATTAGTATTGTTCCAGTCCCAGCCTCACTCCCAGCCCTGCGCCGGCTGTCTCCCCGATGCCATGTCGCCCTGATGAATGCACCTCTCTCGCCTCCATTGATTTCTCTTCAGGCTCAGGTCTTTTGTTTGATTTGCTAAGTACTGGAGTGCTATGACTGAGGTGATACACAAATTTCCCTCCCTCTGGCTCCCTCTTCCCTTGTGTTCATGTGCCTACCCCAACTTCTCCACAAAGGCATGACTCCACTTAGGTAGAGATTATTTTTCACATGGCAAACACGGCGATCTATAAAGCCGTGAACTTCAGCCAATGCTCTGGCCCATGGCCTTTCGTCCGCTCTCAAACAAGGCAATCAAAAAGAGTTGTCTTCTTTAACAGGACAAATACAGTTTGTCAATATCTGTGTGGGGAATATCGACAATGAGGCCAGACCCATATTTTGAATCTAAACAGAACTCCTACTGGGCTGTTGTCATGCCTCCTTTTTTCTTGCAACAAGGACATGGAAACAGATAAAGATGCCAGCCTAAAATATCCCATTTCATCCAGACCTTGGAGATTCTCCGCATGGAAGTCATTCAAGAGCAACTAATTAAATAAAAATCTGCATTGTGTCCTCACTGCTACAAGACAATTTATTTAACAATTAAATATATATATATATATATATATATATATATATATATATATATATATATATATATATATATATATATATATATATATATATATATATATATATATATATTTTATTATTATTTTTTTTTTCAATTACTAATAGTGTAGGAAAATTGTTATGTAGTTCAACTGGATGTACATTTGACCACTCATGCAAGTAGCTACAAAGTGTTTTCTTGGCAAAGTAGCCACCTCTGAATGAGATAGACTCGTAACATTTGATTTTTTGGAGAAAAAATATGGTAACAAGCTATCTATATATCCATAGCTCAAACATGAAAACCACAGAAAATCATATAATCTAGACTGTCATCTGAGCTACTGCGCAAAATGTCTCCTGGTTGATATCCAACACATGTAAACTGTCATTATTCAGGCCTCGGCATCCTTGCATGTGTGTGTACGTTATGGAGCGTCAGCTCACTTGGGACGATCCGAAGCAGGAGCAGAACGGAAAATAGCAGGGGGGCTAAGAAGCGAGCCTTGAGGCATTCCTACAATACCCACACCCACTAAATATGGATCATTACACAAGCGTTTATGATCTCATTTCTTCTCTCTCTTCTCCAAGGCCCACAGACACTAATCAATTTGTGTGACTTCTTTTGATCTTGTCGTTACTGTTTATGGATGCTGTTGGCATCAGCGATGCTTGATTGAAATTCCAGGCCAAATATCAGCAAGGGTTGACATGTTCATCCTATGTTCATTTGGGTTCGCTGTTTGAAGACACTCTGCAAAAGCTTATTATGGGCTAGTTGTGTGAAAATCATTTTGTGTGTGTGTGTGTGTGTGTGTATGTGTGTGTAGTTCCCCAGCAGTAGAGGGAAATTACTAATGCATTTGGCACACTGTGAGGCGTCTCTTCGGGGAATGAGGACTGTGGGAGGAGGGTGACAAACCAATGTGACAAATGAAGAACACAGAAGCGGAGGGACGAACAGAGGGAAAAAAAAAAGGTGAAGACACGTGAGCAATCAGGTAAAAGTGAAAGAGAGAGAGACAACAAGAGTGAAGGACTGCAAAGAAGCTTGACTGGCAGGTGAAAAGCAACATGAGCCTTTAATGCCGTCCGTCAAAGGGTCTGATAGATCTGACACACAATAGCACGGTGGCGGCCATAAAGCGAACAAGAAGCAGGCCTCTTCCAGGACCCCAAATGCCACATCCATAATCTGCCTGCTGATTCCTATCAAACTTCCCCGCCCCTTCCTCACAGCCTCTCTCTCAGCCCAGACGCTGACATCACGGCAACACGCGCCTGTATATTATAGAGCTCAGCGATAATGTTGACACTTTTCAGGTTCTAAGCCTGAAGGGAATCCAGCTTTTGTTTTCCCTGTGCGTTAGAAAAAAAAATTTCCTCTAAGGGACACATTTGAAATTATTGAAGGAAATGATATATGAAATGCAAATGCAGTGGAGGTACATCAGTCCAATGCATGAAAATTCAGTAGAGGCTTTAAAACATGCATAAACAGTATAGAGTTTGTGTGTGTGTTCAAGGGATATTTGTGTGGATGTACATATTTTCTTAACAAAAATGTATTTCTTTGACAGAAAAATATGGTAGGAGAAAAAGAAAGGCCACAAATAAATCAAATATGTGATATTGACAGAATGATAGATGCGTAAAGACAGCAAAAGACAACATGTGCTTCAAAATGTGAGCTGCCTTCATAAACAGCATTTTAAACTATGATGATGGACTATATATATATACGCATATATACAGGTCCTTCTCAAAAAATTAGCATATTGTGATAAAGTTCATTATTTTCCATAATGTAATGATAAAAATTAAACTTTCATATATTTTAGATTCATTGCACACCAACTGAAATATTTCAGGTCTTTTATTGTTTTAATACTGATGATTTTGGCATACAGCTCATGAAAACCCAAAATGCCTGTCTCAAAAAATTAGCATATTTCATCCGACCAATAAAAGAAAAGTGTTTTTAATACAAAAAAAGTCAACCTTCAAATAATTATGTTCAGTTATGCACTAAATACTTGGTCGGGAATCCTTTTGCAGAAATGACTGCTTCAATGCGGCGTGGCATGGAGGCAATCAGCCTGTGGCACTGCTGAGGTGTTATGGAGGCCCAGGATGCTTCGGCCTTAAGCTCATCCAGAGTGTTGGGTCTTGCGTCTCTCAACTTTCTCTTCACAATATCCCACAGATTCTCTATGGGGTTCAGGTCAGGAGAGTTGGCAGGCCAATTGAGCACAGTAATACCATGGTCAGTAAACCATTTACCAGTGGTTTTGGCACTGTTAGCAGGTGACAGGTCGTGCTGAAAAACGAAATCTTCATCTCCATAAAGCTTTTCAGCAGATGGAAGCATGAAGTGCTCCAAAATCTCCTGATAGCTAGCTGCATTGACCCTGCCCTTGATAAAACACAGTGGACCAACACCAGCAGCTGACATGGCACCCCAGACCATCACTGACTGTGGGTACTTGACACTGGACTTCAGGTATTTTGGCATTTCCTTCTCCCCAGTCTTCCTCCAGACTCTGGCACCTTGATTTCCGAATGACATGCAAAATTTGTCCAAAAGTCCAGTGCTGCTTCTTTGAAGCCCAGGTCAGGCGCTTCTGCCGCTGTTTCTGGTTCAAAACTGGCTTGACCTGGGGAATGCGGCACCTGTAGCCCATTTCCTGCACACGCCTGTGCACGGTGGCTCTGGATGTTTCTACTCCAGACTCAGTCCACTGCTTCCGCAGGTCCCCCAAGGTCTGGAATCGGTCCTTCTCCACAATCTTCCTCAGGGTCCGGTCACCTCTTCTCGTTGTGCAGCGTTTTTTGCCACACTTTTTCATTCCCACAGACTTCCCACTGAGGTGCCTTGATACAGCACTCTGGGAACAGCCTGTTCGTTCAGAAATTTCCTTCTGTGTCTTACCCTCCCGCTTGAGGGTGTCAATGATGGCCTTCTGGACAGCAGTCAGGTCGGCAGTCTTACCCATGATTGCGGTTTTGAGTAATGAACCTGGCTGGGAGTTTTTAAAAGCCTCAGGAATCTTTTGCAGGTGTTTAGAGTTAATTAGTTGATTCAGATGATTAGGTTAATAGCTCGTTTAGAGAACCTTTTCATGATATGCTAATTTTTTGAGACAGGCATTTTGGGTTTTCATGAGCTGTATGCCAAAATCATCAGTATTAAAACAATAAAAGACCTGAAATATTTCAATTGGTGTGCAATGAATCTAAAATATATGAAAGTTATTTTTTATCATTACATTATGGAAAATAATGAACTTTATCACAATATGCAAATTTTTTGAGAAGGACCTGTATATGCAGTTTTCCCTACTATAAAATAGGGAAAATTAAGCACACGTAATGCTTACTGTTTCTGTGCTGTCTCAATATATCTGACAAGGAAGCTCACTGGGTTTGGATACAGAGTTGTAGAGTGTGACGTACCCCATAGGTGAGTGGGCACTGTGCCTCTTCTGTCTTGCAGGTGACCCTGATTCTCACACTGTCACCTGCTGCTAAATTGAGTCTTATGTTCTAATGAACCAAGACTGAAAAGCTCCTTTAAAAGTAGCACTGTGGGAGAAGCCAGGAAAGATTCTTTGATTAAATTTAAGGCAGAATGCTACACCCCTACAGAGCCACAGCTCTGAAAGCCGGATGCTAAATGCAGAGGTGCTATTACCAGAGATGGATTATTAATTTTCTGCTTGTCACTTTACTGAGGATGACAGCGGCAGACTCCAGTGAGCCAAAGAGGAAGAGCACTTGCACACACGCAACTTCACACAATTAAGCAGGAGGATGAGGACATGACACATGTATCTTTCTGCTCAGCACTGAGGCTAAATACATTACCTGCACATCACCTATATTTAATGTGTGTGGGGGCGGGATAGAAAGAACAAAGGAAGGTGAATGGAAACAAAACAAAGAATGGTAAAAGAGTTTTCAGGTCTTTTAAAATCATTGGAAGACAATACCATTGCTGGCATCACTACACCTACCCAAAATAATAATAATACAAGAAGTACCTTTTTTTTTTTACAGTACCTTTAGGATAAATTTGATCCACTGCACCTTGCTACATGGTATCCTCATGCCAGAAGCAATTACATCTAAAACATACCAGAGAGCCAATCACATCAAAGAAGGCGGCCATTACTTTTCGCAAAATCCGAACAATGATTTTAGCTTGATACTTCAGTGTTAAAAGTGTAAAACTGCAAGGTAAAATGTAAGTAAGCCAAACATTTAACAACTGACAACTGTTTTATAACAGGACTATTAAATGACAGCCAGTAATATCCAGTGATGCAAATCTCTACATTTTCTTAAATATAAAATATAGCTTATTTGGAAAATATTAGAAAATGAAGAAAAAATAATTGCTTCGAAAGTGTTAATGGATCCTTTCTCCCAGGAGAGACGAAAGCCTTGTTAAAGTCCCGCGATGCCATGAGAAACCCTCTAACCACTCTTTTAATGTTCTGAAGAAAATACACCATCGGCAAACATTGTTTTTGCATTGCATTCTCTTTTCCTCTTTCTCTCCATTTCAACTCTGCAGGCTCCCTCCATTGATTTCATGGATGAAAACACAAAATTCAAAAGCCTGCCAATAGATGTGTGTTGAAGACTTGACAGGGCACAGTTAATTAGCAATGCTGATGATCAGCTTAATTAACCATGTTCTGCTTTCTGAAGAGTGTCAGAGAGGGAAAGAGAAGAATAAAGCCATTTGGCGCACATTGGCGGCCACGCAAACTTGAGCTAAAGCTGGTTTCTTCAAAACTTGAATTGAAGCTAAACCATATTTGATTAGGGCTGGAGGTTAACTCTCACGACAGAGGCCAGACAGGACCAGATTTGAAGAACCCAATCTAAAGCTTTCAATGTTATTTTCACTGCCATTTTCTCTCGCTAACATGGCGCTAACCTCTTTTAGCCTGATTCATGCGTTTATTGCAAAGCTTTAGGAGAATCAATTACTTTTCTCCTTGTTGGACCGACTAAGGTGACTTGTAGAGCCGCGGCTAATGGGTTTACACTTGAAGAATACAAAGGGACATGATAACTGGTATCATCGGTCTGGTGTCACAGGTGTCAAACCTGTTTCAACGCTTACAGCTGAAAGCTATCATGAGTTCACAGCAGATTTAGCAGTGAAGCTTTCAGCTAGTGATAAATCCTTCAAGAGGTCCAGTGACAGATTTTGCCAATGTGCTTCCCTTACAAAGAAATTACCATGGTAACAATAATTTCTTGTCACCAAGAGCAAGAAATGATTCTGAGAACTTTTAATGTATTTTTAGGCCTATTAGTGCATAACTGTTTCCATATCACTTTATTCAGCATATTTATTTATTGCTCTTTTCTTGATTTTAATTTCTTCTATAGTTCCTGTATTTGTAAGTCTCTTTGCATAGAAGAGTCAATGTAAATGTAAATACTAAATGTAAATATTAAAAGCTAATACTTCTGTTTAATAGATAAACCATTTGTTTTGTAAAAACACTACACAAATAAATAAAATGGCTGGGTCCCAATCAATATATTTTGCCTTGCCTTATCCTCCACTAGGCCAAAAAGTCTGATATCACACATCTTCTCAACGAGCTGCTTATTTTGAGCTATCAATTAGCTATGTCTGTAGCTAAAATGTAGCACCCTAAAAATGCGATCACATTCAGCTAAATTTCGAGGGTTTGTCTATTGTTGATAGCGTGGTGATGTATGACCCACAAAAGTCTCTTTTGAACCAAGGAGCTTTTGCTTGGTCTATGTGATGAATCCATGTGTCTTACTCAAACTCAATGTGAAATTAGCATGGGAAAATGCATATGTTTTCCTATTGAAATCCCTAGATTTTGACCACAAAAATGTGGCCACACATTAATAGTAAGGGTTACATACCCTAAAACATGTGTACTAGTATTAGTAATAGCACAGCCTTAGCATCCAACTTAGCAATAACTGTTGCATTAAAGTTATTTTGGCAGAATCTATTGTTAAACTGTAGTTGACCCAAAAACTCACTCTCATGAAATTCCCACAAGACTTTTGTTCATCTTCGAAACACTAATTATTTTGAAGATCTCTTTCCCTCTACTAAAAGTCCAGATAACCAAACTTAGAAGATCCAAAAAGGTCATAAAGGCATCATAAAATTAAAACAAGAAGAGAATTTGAATTCTTCGGTGAACAAAAATTTCAACATGTCAAATAAAATAGATGTTATATACAATAAAATACACAACAAAAGTTTGCAGGAACCACATGGTGGTGCGCTATTTTGAGATCATTCACTTAGACCAAAAAACAGGCCTCAGTCATTACACATGGAGGTTACTGGAATATCTACTCTAGGGCTCCTGTTTCAATGAAATCTGGTTTTATTCGGTCTTTAAGTACCGCTAATGCCTCTCTCTCTTTGTCTCATCTCCCTGGGGTGACCTGTTTTAGTGTGACATGACTAACCAGACTAATCTAATGGCTGGAGAAGAGAACCGCTAAGTGCTAAATGCACTGAATAATTTAGCACAGTGTAACTCTAATGAGGAGAGTCTGACACTGTTCACTGAGGTATAGTCCGAGACACAATGCATGTCCTTGCCAGTACTCACTTGCTCATACATACAAGCATCACACCCGAACAAATGAGCCAGGGTTATGCAACTTAAAAAAAATACAATAAATAAATGTTTTCATTACAATGCCCCTTTAATGCATAAATGTGCAAACTTTAAAATGAAAATTCAAGGGACAAACACTAAATAGACACACCTCTCTCAGCCCAAGTCTAATGACAGTTAAACGTCATTAAGTGACAAATGCACAGATCACAGGTGACCTTGAAATGCTGTGTCTTCACTCCCTGAGAAAAGAGCCAAGCTGACCCCACTTAAGAGTCAGGAGAGAAGGAAGTCTTTCCTCATTGATTTATGGCAGCGAGGTCTTCCTGCATGTGGCGGCGCGCTCATAACAGCACACGCACTGCCTTCACAATTTAATTAGAGCAGCCTGAATCTCAGCAGCGGTACTTCTGCTAGACCCACCATTTTTCATTCGCCTCATTAAGCAAAAGCGTGGATTTCAAACCGTCCGGGGCTGGGTTATAGAGCAGCTTTCAAATGAGCTGATGAGTAGACAGAGGGGGGAGAAAAGGAGAGATGGAAAAATAAATGTTAAGGAGATATTAATTTCATGGTTATTTGAAAACTCTGCCTTTTCTTTTTTTTCTATAAAGCTATTAAGATTCTGGAGGATGAAAGCGAGATATTGCAGAATGTGAGATCTGGCAGACGTCTTGTCTCGAGTCAGTATAATTTAAACATAAAATATACATATAGTATATACGTATAATAAAAATACATATACACACATTGTAGATTTATATAGATTTTTAGAATTACATTTACTCAGCAAAGATGCATTACATTGATAACAAGTATTTTCCATTGTTGCCTAAAAAGTTTCAGAACTGTTTCTTTATATTCATAAAATAATAATAACAATAAAAATAAATGTTTATGAAGGATCATGTGACACTGAAGACTAGAGTGAAAAAATCACGAAATTAAATTTCTCATCACGAAAACAAATTACATTTTCAAATGTATTAAAATAGATATACTTAATATTTCATAATATTTCAGTTTTAATACATTTTTATTGAATAAACACAGTTATGGTGAGCATATATATATATATATATATATATATATATATATATATATATATATATATATATATATATATATATATATATATATAAAAAGAATACAATTAAATCTTACAGACACCAAAAGTGTGTACAGTATAATTAAGGAAAATACATAATTTTCCTCTCAAATAAATGTAAAAAAATATTTTTTTGCAGTTTAGACTTCAGTGAAACACTCACAGGGGGTCGAGTACAGACTCTTTCTCACATCACGTGCGAATGTGCCACGAGGCCGAGAAATATCACTCTTCGGAACAAAGGCAATTAGCTGACATTAGAATGTACTTGGGCAGTGCTCATGGTCTATCTCAAAGGTGTTAAATCAAGAGAAAATGTGTTACAGTTAGTATAAAGCTTGGATCACAGAGAGGTGACAGCAGCATTAGCGACCTTCCTCCTGATTAACTCGGCTTTAAAACACCAGAGAGCAGGAGATGAAATAATGAAGATGAATTAAGAAGATGAATAAAATAGCTGTACTCCAGTTCAGATTCCATTATGTTTTGTATCAATGTTTGGACTGAAACAAGAGACTAGAGCTTAAAAAATAAATACATAAATAAATACAATTCCTGTTATTTTCAGGCCTACAAAGTGTGCTTGGTTTTGTTTAGCTCTAAAATATTTTAATGGATAGAAATTGCTTTTTGTAAATTTAATCCATATAATTGCATTTTATCCTTATTCTGTAATCATTTGTCTACCAAACCTTAAGGTGCTGAAATCCTACCTGGGAAAATGAGAAATTTTTATGCAAAGAAAGCGCACTCCAAGGAGGTTCCAAAAGCTAAACAAGATAATTGCTTTATAAAACTCCTCATTAAGGCCGCTTTAGTTAGCACTGCATATATTCTTCATGCAGAGGAAAATCCGAGACAAATATCAAATAGTGGTATATCAAATAAATCAGTCACTATGAGATTCCTTCATGGTTAGGTGCCCTACAAGATTGGCTAGGTTTTTGAACAGAGTGAATATCATTGTAAACTAAAACTGAAATATGACCCTACACAATGTTGACTCTAATATGTACTGTAATTTATGTTCAAAGATTGGGGTCAGTAAGATTTTTTTTTTTTTAATAGTTTTCAAAAGCAGTATCTTATACTTATTAATGCTAGCAAAACATTTTACAACTTCAAATAACTTTTTTCTATTATAATATATATTGAAAATTTATTTCTGTCGTGCAAAGCTGAATTTTTAGCATCATTAATCCAGTCATCAGTGTCACATGATCCTTCAGAAACCATTCTTATACGCTGATTTGCTGCTCAAGAAACATTTCTTATTATAAATAGCGAAGACAGTTGAGCTGCTAAATATTTTTGTGATACGTTTTATTTAGCAAATTCGAACCGTGCAGTGCTAATAGTCGCAATAATGGTAATCAGTATTCAATTTACTTATATTTATGCATGATACACCGTTTATTGCCTGCAACATTTTGAACTGTAGTGTACATTAAAAAATCAAAATGAACTATTTCACCTAATATTTATGCATGCTATGCATTTTGATGACTATCACACTGTAAGCTTTTCAAAATGTTAAAGTCAAGCTATTTTTATCCTCAATTATAGCCATGAAGTAGGTTATGAAGTGTGTTCCAAAGTCACTTATGAGGTTCAGTGACAGTTAGAAGGTAGGAAGAAGCAGATAACAAGGCATCTCAAAAGGTTTGAAAGAGAACTGATGCCATTACAATCCAAAACTGAAACAGAATCCTGTATATATAATCTAATAAAAGCACATTACCAAAAATAAAGCTAGAGTAACTCAGCTGTGCTCTTCTCCATTACTCAGAAACAGCCACCTCCTGCTAACTGCAATCTGAAGCACTTTTCTAAAGGCCCCAAAGTTTTACTTTGTCATGAAGAAGAAAAGAAGAGGAGGAGGGTGGTGACCTTCCTCTTCAGCCCACTCAAGGACTCTCATCAGGCCAGAGGCGGCAGGTCAGCGAGGGTCGCAGTGTGAGGGAGCTTCAGGACGTGATCTGATCTATAATTCTGAGCACAGAGAGGTTCTAGCATTCTAATGGCACTATTTCATATTGAGCAAGAGATGGAAATGAATAGCATCTGTCTTCCTCTCGTGTTTTTCTCTCCAGTCAGCACACAAATGTTAGCGAGACTCTGGTGAAAAAGTGTTTGATCTGGATTGCATTGCATTCTATTTTAAGCATCTTACTTGTTTACAAACATCTGAAAAAGCAGCTTGAAAACGGGAGATTCATACATAGACGCTCTGAAAAGGATCTGGATACTTAAGCCACACTTAAAAATGTATGAATTTAACACATGTGAAACTAAATCAAACCAAGTAGCATCTGCCAGCAAACGATTCTTGAGCTATTTCTCAGAACTAGCCTCACTCTTCACAGGAATGATGAATATGAAAGAAATCATTTGCAATGCCAGCTAGAAATTTCCACTACAGTGCATGGCAAGATGAAGAAGCATGTCTTATGATCTGAGTGAGTTGTTTTTGTTGTTGTTTTTCTTGGACTTCTGCATCTGGCTTAGTGGATATACGTATGATGTCAGCTCAGTTCATCACTATAACTACGAACAGTTCCAGATACTTTCCAAATCTTCCTATCTTCAAACAATTTGATCATTTACAACCTCATACATTTACTTTTATTGAGGGTAAAAAAAAAAAAAAATCAGAAAAGAGCATCGTGAATTTTTTTTTTTTACATTTCCTTTTGTGTTCCAAGAAATAGAGTCACATGGGCATTTGTTTACTTTTTATTTGTTACTTATTTACTTATGCAGGCCTAAAAGCAAGCACATCTAACCGGGAGTTCTTGGTTTGTTTTTCATTTTAAAATTACAATCTCAGTTTTATCCAAAAACAAAACAGAACAAAATACAGCAATTTGCTTTTTCCATCAGATCATACAGCCTTAGAGTCCTGTGTTGATTCATAAAATTACATTCAGCAGATGATCTTGCAACATTTATGATTCCGAATGAGTGTGAATCTACTGTGTCTAAGCTGTTTTTCTGATGTTTGTATACACGTGCCATTTAAAATTGATTGCTCCAGCCTCCTTCCAAAAAAATAAAGTAAATAAAAAATACCCAGAAGAGATCACGCAAGCCTTCTCTCTCCGAACATTAACACATAGGGCTCTTCGATGCTAACACAATCTGGTACGCATTAAATCTTAAGTACAAGACAAGCGAGATTGCAGTAGGGACTTCCTTAAAGTACAGCATGTTTCAAACTTTATTAAACCTTGTAAGAATTTCATTTCGCTAATATTCATGTCTACAAACCAGATAAGCTAAAGAAATGCATTAAGATACTTAGTATGACTATAGACGACAGCTCTTATAGACACCATATCGATGATGGAGACAAGTCTAAAGTACATCAAATTCTAAATAAAATGACATTTGATATTCTGTAATGAAATCAGACCTACTTTAAAGCTTACGAGGCTTCTCTTACAGCATCTAAGAACATTAATGCAACACTTCAAAAAGGATTATATAAAGTTGTATTACCTGTATAACACCAAGCCCCACCAGAGAATCCAGACAGCATAGAAAGGAAGAGAAAATAACAAACCTTAGAATCCAATATAAGGCTTTGCAAAGTATTTAAGAACAGTTTGAAAGTCTCTTTTCAAGAACAGTGCAGCGTTTTATTTAATAAAGTGTAATTCCCTCTGTTTAAGATCCATTCAGCTGAGACTTTTTTCGCAGATGCAAATTTTATTAGAGTTGAATATGCTGTTATTATTTCACCATTAACATTTTGATCTGGGAATGTTCCCTACAAGCTTTACAACCTAACTTTAACAGATTGACAGCAAAATTACTCATAACTGTTATATAAAACTGCTGCGGAGGATGTAATTTTAAACCAGTTCTGTGTCTTTATTTTTTTAATGAAATATTTCACACACATATTTCACACTACCAGGTAGAAACTTCCACACACAAAGCAACTTGAAAAAAGGGCTTTATAATATTTTAGGTTGACATTTTTAATGGGCTTTTCTGTATTTATTTGACAGATATAGAGCACCTGGGAATTATTAGCCTTACTGAAAAATAAAATGAATAAATAAACCAATGTAAATGAGCCATGGTGGTTTGCTGATCCCAGTTGGTTTACACTGGTTTAGCTGGTTAGACTCTAATAGCAGTGAAGCAGACCAGCCTAACCAGTGAATGAAAGTGGTACTTGTTGCAAGCTGAACTCAAACCTGTCACCCTAATGAGCACCATAGCTCAATATGCCAAGACTATGTACATTAACAGCTGCACCATATTCCTACTAGTTATTTTATTCTGATATTTGTTAATTTTGTAGTTGAAGCATTGAAGCTAAAACCAGCTTACAGTGCTTTTTCTGTTCTAAGCTGGTTTTCCAATCTGAACAGTGCCAAACCAGCTAAACAGCATAGCCAAACCAACCAAGATCATTTTCCTTTAAAAAGTCTGTTTAAATCAGCTTTGCAGATTTCAAACCAGACCAGTCAGACCAATATAAACCAGCCATCTTTATGATTTAGACTAGGTTTAACTTTTGTTTTTGAAAATACAATGAACAGTACAAAGTATCTACAAACTAAGGATAGACCGACAATGGCAGAATCCAACCATCTCTCTGAGAGCTCAATAATCGCACTTCTTGTAATAATCTGTGTGCGAGTGTGAGCACGCAAGAGAGAGAGAGACAGATGAGAAGAGGTATTTAATTATGTCCTGGAGTGCTCATGCGTTTAGATAAGCTCTACCTGTCCAATCGCTGGGAAGTTTTTTTTCAGGCCTCCGTGGCTTTCAGCTCAATTCGTTTCACATAAAGTAAGCTGAAGGACAAGCATCGCCGTATCAGTGTGGTAAAGCATATTTAAAACTGAGGACAGCAGAGGTGATCTATACCTGCCAGCTTTATGCCAATAGAGTCAAGCAAAGGTTAAATCGCTGCCACACATAGGTGAGGTCGTGGTTAAATCCAGCCTGGAGAGGTGCTGACGTCTATATCTGCACTACTGTGTCAATAACTTTTACTTGCTAAAGGACACAGATGATTCAAAAAAGGTCTATTACATGTACAGGTAAAGGGAAAATTATACATAATATTATTATGTGTAAAATATATATTTATTATAAGATTAAATAAATAATTTATGTCTTTGAATACATATATGACATTATAATTTGATTTAATGTGACCCTAGACCACAAAACCAGTTATGAGGGTCAATTTTGAATAAATACATTTTCCATCGATGTATGGTTTGTCAGAAGAGGACAATATTTGGCTGAGATTTAACTGTTTAAAAATCTGGAATCTGATCTATCAAAATATCGCCTTTAAAGTTGTCCAAATTAAGTCCTTAACAATGGATATTACTAATCAAAAATTAAGTTTTGATATATTTATGGTAGGAGATGTACAAAATAACTTCATGGATCATGATCTTTACTTTATATCCTAATGATTTTTTGCATAAAAGAAGAATCGATAATTTTGACCCATAAAATGTAATGTTGTCTATTGCTAAAAGTATACCCATGCGACTCATGGCTGGTTTTGTGGACTAGGATCACAAATGTCATTTAACTGTAATAAATAAAGTCACATAAAAGTGCAATTATGGGATGGTGGCTTCAACCTACAAAGATAGGTTCAAACGTTACAAATTCTACGAGTCACATAAACACAAACAGGCATTCCAAGAAACTAGACAACTGGCGAGAAAATCTATTTGTAAACAAGGCAGGTAGAGGTGAGTGAAAAAATAGCAGGTTTGGTGAGGCTTGCAGTAAGACGCAAATACAACTGGCACGTAGAGTGCAGAGATCCCACATGGACGAAAAATAGGTCACACTCATTTTATTTTTTAGCTAAAAACAAAAGAAAGAAAATAGAAGAAGAAAAAATGATGTAGAGAGAGAAAGAAAGGGGAAAGAGATGGATTTCAGCCTCTCATGGCCATTACTGGATGTAGAGTCAAAGATATTTGTCACATGGAATCAATAAATACATTTTGCCACAGCGGCACACCATTTACTACAACCAAGTATAGATGCCAACTATCGTTATGCGAAAATCTTGCAAGAAGATGAAAGAAAGAAATAAACTGTTACAGGTGAGTAAATGATAACAGAAATTTCATTTTTGGGGGAGCTATCCCGTTAAACCAGCGTATTCGCTAATGATGCTCGATCAGGCAAAATGAGCAAAACATAACCCACAATCCAATGTCGGAAGCAGAGTTTCACAGAACTAAGTTTAAAATACATCCAAGCAACCTTAAATGTCTATGCAACTTTCTCAAAGATGCGCTATCTCTAAAAACCCATCTAAATGCTGGTACCTTTCTGAACCCCCTCTTTTATATTCCACCCGTGAGACGGTGGCCTAACATCTTATTGATCGCTTTATTATTGTGCGTTATGACATTTCACATTTTGTCAATTCAGCTGTTTTTGCCCGCCCCTATCGGCGCATGATTTCAATTGCTGATTGCTCCACCTCAGTCAGGGCTGATTTGATGAGAGACCCATGGAGTTATTGCTTTCCTCAGTTAAGCTTATTGTGCCGACTGGCTCTCTTTCTGAAGCTTTATATGGTGCAGACGAAAATAATAACAAGGGAGACATCAGGGAAACATGACATCTTGGTGACAGGCTGAGTGGCAGTGCTGTCACACTCTGACACTTCTTTTAGCAGTGTCATCACATTTAAGTGAAGCAACTCTTTCTTTACAAAGCCTTTCTGGTGCTCGGGGAACGGGTTGGTGGGAAGCTCATCCCAGCTCAACAGGTAGGGACATCAGGGACCAGTGGTGTCTCCAGGGATGTCAGTATCTCAATGGAGGCTGCTAAACTCCAATTAGAGTACACGTTTGCTGGTATTTCTAGATTATCAGTGCTTTTTCTCAGAGCAGAGAAGGCATGTGTGGTTGCACTATGCAGAAAATGTATTCATTCAAGATAAAATCTTATTGAGAAACTCTTCACCTCTGGCAACCGCATGCTTGAAATCTTGTGAAGGCTTCTTGCCAATGCAAGATAATGCAAATGTTAAATGGAAATATATAATAAATATAAAATATTTTCAGGACAAATAACCAGTGGGCAAATATAGCAGATGATTATATTTAATTAATCATGAGAAGCAGAAATCGTGATCATGATGAAAATACAATTTATCATACAGCCCTGTATGCAGGCATTATAAATGATCATTTACTTTCACTGTATGAGAAAAAACAGCTCTGAAGAAAGAAAAGGGTCTGAATGCTAGGAGTACACGTATATTTCATCAAACATCAGAAAAGCACTATATTGAACCAAAGTCTCTTTTCCAGTCAATTTAGTGCCAATGCCTCACCAGCACAAAGAAAATTATTAGCACAGCCAAAACACTCCTACAGGCCAGAGTTTGTAGTTGTGGTCATTTTCATCTCTTTGGGTAGCCAATCGGTGAACAGGATGAAATGAGGGTCATTCTCCTCCACTGCATCGCTCCCTTGTAGCCCCACAAGTTGGGAGGAAGATATCATGTCTTCTCATCAGCTGATTTCATCATTCTCCATTACTAATCTGTGCCTTTAGCCACTGAGCTGAGAATCACGACTCAACGTTGCCCTGCTAGTGTTTACTCACAGAGCCTGAACAAATGAAACGGGGAAAAACGTCTTAATGATTTGATCTGATAATTTTGATCTGATAACATTATTTGTTGGTGCGCCATTTGTGGCCCATTAATAGCTTGGCTTGGTCGTTGTTGGCTTGTGCAATTGCATCAAGGGAGAAACTGAATAAACAAGCTTAATGAAATCACAGCACGGAGGCAGTCGAAACTTCCACTGATACGAGAGTTTAGTGGTTCATAAGAGTGATGGCTAAGAACATAAAATGTTGGGTTGATAATGGTTCCGACATGTCACTCGAAGAAAGTTTCACTTGCAGGCAAATTAGTCAAGAAGTACACTGGTTCATTGCAAATAAGATACATTGGATTTTACCATAAGCACTAGTTAAAACCGTTTACTCAAGAGCAAATTTGAGCATGGTTCATTAACCTTTTTCACTCATTTAAAGTAAGCAGATAACAAGAGTCATTTGTTCTTTTATTGGACTTTTGCTGTTTTTGTTGTAAAAAAACAAAAAAACATTGGGTATCAACAAGTTGATATCTACGGAGCCCCGCACATGACATGCAGGAAAAAAATTGTAGGCTAAATCGTGTGCACGATTTACTAATTAATTCCTCAATGTACTAAAATGTACACACGATTACTATAGCGTTCCCTCGATTTACTATTTCATTCACTCGATTTATAAATTGTGCGCACGATTTACTAATTTGTTCACTCGATTTGCTAAATCATGCGCACGATTTAGCAAATCGAGTTAACGAATTAGTAAATCGAAAGAACGCAATAGTAATCATGTGCACGTTTTAGTACATTGCAGGAATGAATTAGTAAATCGTGCGCACAATTTATTTATTTTTTCTTGCATGTCATGTGCGGGGCTCCGTAGATATCTGACAAAACTGCATATGGGTGCAAATAAAGTTCTGTCGATTGTCAACAAATGCACTATTTTTGTCACATTTAAAACCATTTAAGTTGTAGTCTGGATCCCTATGGCCAGTTGCATAAAAAGCAAGATGGTTACAGATAGTTGCAGTGACCTGAGTTTAAGTTTAGCTTTGGTCATTTAGCCTCCCTCCTCCCAAAACGAAATATTTTGATATGAAAAGTAGAATTTCACCCGTATAGGTTAGTCTCTATAGGTGCTAAACCAGTAGAGGGAAATGCATCCTGTCAAAATTGTTTATTATTTAATGTTAAGACAGAAATAAAGGCATGTAGCATGAACCGCTGGACTCTCATGGAATTCAGCAAGAGGATTTCCATTTAGTTTTGCCTGTAGCGTTGTGTGTGTAGCACACAGCATTTTTCACCTTGTGTATGCATAGCAAACTCTATTATTCATAGTGTCATGTCCTCGGTCATTCCGTGTCTCGGAAAAGCCTGTGGCGCAGGCAGCTTTCACCCATTAGAGCTCCGAGAGGTGCCTATCCCTCACACGGGGCAACGTTTTACTGTCAAAACCTGAATTCATCTCCACTGTGACTAATTCTCTCGTGTCCAACTAAGTGGCTAGGCCCATTTAGCATTATGTAGAGCAAATCAAAAAAGCTTGTGATGGAGGGAGTAGGAAAGTCGACTCTTGTTGATGCAGAGGATCAATCTTAGCCATTCCATCACTGTAGTGTGTAAGGGTGGGGTTTGTGTTTTTTTTTTCTGTTTTATCTTTCACATTTTGTCTATTTGTTGATGTTTTTACTGAACGAAGTCAGGGCGTAATGTAAGTAGGACAAAGCTTTGGGGTTAGCACCCCGAAACATAAACATAAACACAAACACAAGTATGACACAGAAAACCTAGGAAACATTTCATAAAACTTGTTAGAAGAGAACAATGCCTCATTGGTGCATGAAAATGCACAAATGTATGAGTACAGAGGAAGAACCCACATGGAAAAAACCTATATAAACATATATGTTTCAATATAGGTTTTGATATAGGTTTTTAATATATGTGAAATATATAAAATTGGCCGTTTTCCTATATTATATGTACATATATGCACACATATATGTACATATATGCACACATATATTTACACATATATATTTAGACATATATATGTGCATACATATACCTATATAGGTACATATATGCATGTATATATGCACCTATATGTTCACCTATAATAAAAAATTAAAATCCATAGTTGCTAGGCAACATAAATAAAAGTCCAAAATGTAGAAATGTACATTATTTATTTACTCAAGATCAATCAAATAGTACAAAACAAAAAACATAGTACAAGAACAAAAATAAGACAAAAAACCTGCTAGGCAAACATAAATAAAAGTCCAAAACATAGAAATATACATTATGTATTTACAAGAACAATCAAATAGTACAAGAACAAAAATAAGATAAAAAACTGAACAGAAAAAAATATATATCTTTATTATTCTTTGATATTATTCTTTGAAGGTCTCACACGATGCGCCTCATCATCCTCCTCCTCCTCCTCCTCCTCCTCTTCCTCTTCCTTCCTGCACTATCCAATGACGTTTGATAGGGTGTCCGAGATTTTTATTTTTTCCTCTTTTTTTTTCGGCGCACAAATTTTTTAGCGGATAGGCACTACGGCCACACGGATCTGATGTTTTGGAAGAGTGAAACCAATGTTTTGAAACCGGGTCCCAGAGTGGATATATTTGAAAACACCGCCTTTGCGTTTCGTCTGGATGGTGAATCCGTACATTTTCTGAAAATATAACGTCATCAGCCCACGTCTCGCCCCATACTTTGAAAAACGCCAACGTGTTGGCCGGCGACAGCCTCTGACGTCACTACCGGCGCGACTATAAATACGTGCCAGTAGGACCAGTCACTTATCTTCTTCGTCTTCATTGACTGTTTTGTTTGAAGCGTGCATCTGAGAAACGAGCCAAAACAGTAAGAGCGATCTATCATTGTTATCATGGCATCCACTAGCAAGACGAGTGTTTATTTTGAAATGCACATGATTTTGTGACCTCTATTTTGTATTTGCTGTGCGGTTTGGACGTGGAGTGGGTCAGAAATAGACTAGGTGCCTATCTTTAGCGAAGCGGTGCGGAGAGCTACTTCTGGGATGCTTTTGAAAAGTGCCGCGGGGCGTCTGGTGTAAACACAAGCATAGACTAGAGTGACCGCGATCAGCTCCAGTAGCCGCGTCGGAGCCGTAACGCACGTAACAGGCGTAACTTTTGCTACAGGCTATGGTTGACTGAGTGTCTTCTTCTGCTTATTAGCGCTTGTTAAACAACTGAGGCATTACAGCCACTAGTGGTGGGATGGTGTATTGTAACTGTCTCATGGATAACAGTGGTCATTGTAGTGTCTGTAACTTGTTTGGTCCTGCGGCCCTCGCGGCCCACGGGTGGAAAACGTAAAGTTTTTTGCGGCTCTCCAGGTGGCGTTCAAGGCCCAAGCGTGGCCCGCAGCCCTATGGTTAAGAATAGGTGCCCTAGAGGACGCAGTGTCTCGTTCCCTCTCAGGGAACCATGGTTACATTCGTAACCTGAGATGATTTGTTTAGTCTTTGGCATAGGAGAAACACTTCCAAGTTTTTGAGAAATTCTTGAAAACACAGCAAAGGTAGAAGTGAAGAGCGAGGGCAGCTGAGGTCTCAGAATTACATTAAACACCACCCGGCCCCATTGTTTTTCCCAACCGTAAGCAAGTTCTCTTTCTGCACTGAGCGAGTTCAATTACATCGTCTAGACCTAAGTACATACCGTTCCTGCGCTGAGAGATACTATGCAGATAAATAGTAAATCAGACCTCATTTGCATGGACAGAAGCAACAGAAAGTGTAAAAAAAACACACACAGAGAGTGAGCAGCCAGCCCACTCTGAAGCTTTCTAATTTGGGTAGATGTGGGCAGCTCCCAGTTTTGTGCCAGCTTTACACGATTACCTCTTGCAGTCGCCCACAAAGTTATGTAATACAAATAAATGCCCCACTTTGGTAAACCTGTCTATGTAATGGGCACCAGGGTTTATGAACCTTCTCTGTTCTCTGAAGCCCTGTCTTGTTGGAAAACAAGGATAAAGTATGTTGGAGATTGAAAGTCAAAAAAGTTATATAACTGTCCTGATTTAATAATAAATACCCTATTGTCAATCAATCAATATGTCAGTCAGTCAAACAACCAACCAACCAACCAACCGATCAATCAATCAATCAATCAATCAATCAATCAATCAATCAATCAATAGATATCTGATGATTTGTCAGATACTCTTTTAAATCATGATCTGTAAGAACGAGTCATCAAATTTAAATTGTTTAAAAATGGCATACAATTTTTTAAAACCAAAAGCAACATGAATACAAAGAGTGCATTTCTGAGAAACTGTCACATGTGCACTTCATTAGATCTTTTTTTAAAGATCTTTACTGTTCTTTATTGTGTCATTGAGTCCCATATGTATACAATACACGTGTACTACTTGTAAGCTGTTGTTATGGACCTAAGAGATCATGCCAGTATCAGTGGGTGGAGGTTTATGAGGTATTACATAAAATCCCGCCTCTACAATCCCCCTGCTGATAGCATAATATATTCTCTCAGAATCATGAGGGACAAACACGCACACTAAGACACACAGTCAGGGTGGACCAGGACCACTGGGGTTTTACATCATCGGAATGCTATTCCTAATTACTGTTCCTCTATGCTTCTCAGTATGCTTCTATGCATTGGAAAGCTCCTCTGTCCAGTGTTCATACAGCTCTAAGGACCAGTTAGAGAGAGAGAGAGAGACAGAGAGGAGAAGGAGTGCCCTATCTCGAGTCTCTTTACACAACCAATCACCTAAGGTACACAAGGGAAAGGGAAGACAAGCCCAAGTCTCATCTTCACTAATTAGAGAAAATGTGCTTGGGTTAGAACATTTATAAAGCATTCCCTGCTACTGCCAAGTCCCGTTTAAACCAGAGCAACTCCTTGACCCTCTGGTTACATAACGAAGTCCGGGAGGTTTTGCACAACTGTTCAAAGAGTGCCAAGTTGTAATAAGGCAAGAACTTAATTCATTAATTGAGCTGATATTTTTTACTGGCTGATTGAATAAGTGCTGACGAAAAAGACAGGAAGCCATGGCCCATTTCCCGCCAAAATCTCCTGGAGAGAAAGAGGAAGTGCAGTCCACCCACATATAAATCATACCATTTAGAACACTCTGCCCAATTCTATACACTCCAGAATGGTCCACAGAGCAATCCTTCTTTATTTTTCTCAGAATTTCAAAGGTGTTATTTGGCAAGTATAACATAATGGTAGGCATGTACTGTAGCACAAATGACCTTGTGCGAGTGTGAGTGCTGGTATATTTATCAGACAGGGTCGCCATCATTAAAAATGAACCAGCCAAAGACATCCATGTTTTAAAAGGCAATTAACCACTGGTGAGAACTGCATGCTGAGGCGAGGCAAGAAACAGCCCACTTTCACTTCACTGTGTCTAGAAATCAATAGCCACTTAGCGTCTACCTGTGCGTTCCAGTCCCTTGCGCAGTGTGCAGATTTATATGAACATCCTTTGTGTATAGCTATGTGGTGCTATGCTAATGTGTACTGCCCCCGATGTCAATTAAGTTCATTCTATTACTCTAAACTTTGACAAACTTTGACTTAACAAATGCAACTCTTAGAAAAGTATTCTGTCTTGAGACGGATAACTTTAAGTGGTCCATGCATCCATCTTTCCCATTGTCAATATAGCTACTATTTTACTATTACCATCCTTCAAAAATACAGTCAATTAGCACTAACCACTATCTTTGTACCATCGTAAGTTGATGTTGGTTTAAAAGGTTGGTTCATCTTACAAAGCACTATGACAACATAAAGAAATAAAAACAAATGTCCTGCAAAACTGCCCTTCTAACTGGATTTACTCAAAACATGGCTGAAGATAGTTTCTATTATACACAGTATATATATAGTCTTGGGCAAACGGATCTAGCGTTTAAGTCATTTTATTCATAAGGGGACAACTGCAAGCGATAGATTCTGGCATTAAGGCATTTGTGCTAATTGAAAGGTCACCCTCATAATTATCTACTCCTAAGCAAAGGCGAACACTTCTCAGTTCCTGAGTCATGAGAGGCAAGCATTGTGTCCTGGTGGCTAAGTTGCATTCAGTCTATCATTATCGTTCGCAGAACTGGGCTTTGCTAGACATTTCATTTAAGCAGCCACTAACCTAATTAAAGCTTGTTCCTGTACATCTTTGCAATCTAATAACTAATTAGCCAGAGTCCAGCTCAGCAGCAATAAGCAACAAGCCTGGGGGCTAAACTGCAGCCTCTTTCTTTCTTCGTCTCCTGCCACTCAATCTTGTACGTGCCCTGTTCCATCATTCTTTGCCTTTGTTACTTGCTAGCTTGCGGCATCTTTTTTTTGTGGTTTTTAATGTTTGGTAGCATGGTCTCAGTAGGGAGCAGACAGACAGAACATAGGACATTCAGCAGGGATGGGGGTCAGCTGTCAACCCTTTGATCCCACCACAGAAGAAAGGACAAACACTTGTTCTAAAGAAATCAAGGGAGGACAGCAGGGATGGATTAGGCAGTTTGAGAAAGCATTCGAGCACTGGGGTGACAAGACAATAAGAGAGAACAGGTACAAAAGAGAAAATGAAAATGGAAAGGAGCTTAAGGAGTTGTTTGTACTACAAGAATACAAACGTAGAACAGGTTTTGGAATCAATGGCTTCTGGGTGATCCACATTTGCTGTGGCCTAACAATCATGATCTAGTGTCAAATGGGTGCATTAGAAACTAAGGGGCAATAGAGTCAAGGATATTAATGATGTAAGAAAGAGAACCAAGAAATATATTGGCACTTTGTATTCCATAAATCCACAAGACTGTGGTCCATTAGTACCCAAGTTTGATACCCCTGGTCTATACTGTTTGGAAATGTCTCATTTAGATGCTGATACATACAAGGACACTTCAAAGGTGTCTCTTCTTTACAAGAGGTTTACTTGCTCAGGAAGAGGAAAAAAGATGACAGAAAGATGTGCAGCAAGGACACCAAGAAGCAAAGAACATTGATTTTTCGATCTCACATCTTCTTTACCGGCTACACTGTCTTGTCATCTCTCTTTCTGTTTTTCCTCCTTTTAACAGTCAACATCTGTACATTCTGACATCTAGAAGTGTTTTTTAAAGATAACGCAAAGATGGTGAACAAAAGGAAGAGAATAAGATACAGTCGAAAGGATGGAGGATGCACACAGAGTCAAGAGAGAGCAATTAGCCAATCAAGCATGCCATCATGATCGCTTCAAAAGGCCTGCAGTGGCCAATCATAAACCGGCATTCTGTCCATTCCTAGTCAGCACTCATCAAGCATTCGATAAAGCGATTTCCCCAAGAGCAGCCACTGTTAACAGGGTGGGTTTTCAGCATGAGCAGCCCTTTACGAAATGCACATTACCCATAAGCCCATTGTATCATTCAGTGTTCTTAACAACTGAGACTTACCGGAGACTGAGTTAAAAAGGAATTCTCAAAAGATTGGCAAAAAATGCAGTGCTAGCAGAAAATGTGAACTGTAAGTTTGATGTAAGAAATTGCGCATAGCTAAGAAAAAAGAGTGATAGCTTGGTGGTTGCCTACTTAGAGCGCCCCCTGAAGTTAATATGCTATTTTGGTCCATAAATATAACTCATATACCACCTTTGCTGCAAGTTTATAAGAGTTTTTTTTTTTTTGCCTGTTTTAACATCCAACAACCAAATTGTATGGGCGACTCTTTAGAAATTACTTTAAGTTTTCAGATACTGCAATCTGTGTGGAAGGGCTAAACATACAGTATAGAGAAAGTTTCTCAGAGTGACTCTTTTTCCTTCTAATTAGAACCTCCACACATACTGTACCATGACCTTCTTACATAACTGACCCTCTCCTTATCACCAGCATGCAGCCAATTCCCATTATGCAACAGGCTCTCAAAACACTCCAGAAGGAGAACTCTCCAGAAGTCCAGTTATGCTTTTCCAACCTCCACACCTCCCTTCTTTGCCATCATCAGCAAAATCCTTCAAAAGAAGTTAAGCATAAAACAGGCTTCTCTTGAGCTCTGGAATGGTACAGCATCAGAGAATCACTGAAAACCAGCCAAGTTTCAAAGTCTCTTTCCCATAAGGCTCTGCAATAAAATAAAACTACACCCTGATGCTGTATAACTTTAAATGCATCACATATCAAAAACTTTACATTTCTATCAGAAATTATTCAACATCTTCGATACTCAGTTTTCTGAAATACAGAGACATAAAAAATGTTTTTATTCAACATTTATCATTTCAGTATATCACACCATAGATGATAGCAGACAATCTCTAAGCTAATTAAAAGTCTATTTGTTACCTTATGATCACAGGTCTTCCATGCAAAGCTTTTATGGGATTTGGAACTTTTACAGTGGAAAAATGGTATCTGACGTCATTGCACTATTACTGCAAAAGCTAGATAAATATTAGCATTGCCACCAGAACAGTTTGGAACAGTCATGTCCCATGATAAGGAACAAATACATTTAACCGTATATTCAAACTATTTTATACTTTACTCTTTCATATACAAGCCAAACTGTCTGGCTATTAAATAAAAATGCAATTGCATGCTGTTCTACACCTGGCTGTTTTTATTTTTTTATTTGCATCAGTGGCTAGCTGATTACGCAACAGAATAAGCAGCAGAGTTATTGTGGCCGTCTGAGTTGGAAAGGCGGGGATGTCGGCAGTTGCTATCTCTCCCGCTCACCTGGTTCAACTTATCTTCCCCAGTACACGGCACTAGACACTTTCAGCGCCGATCAAAGACCTCCGTTTCTAAGCACTGAGCTCAGCTGTTATAGGTGAGTGTGGATAATGGTTTTTTTTGGGACAGGAGATGCTGAAAGTGTTGTCATCTGGGTAGAGTGTAGGAGGAGAAAAACAAGTACCTAGAATAGCAGTAGGCGATATACTGGTTGAAATGAGAAACTGTTAGAAATTTGTCAGCTGGTATAAATAAATTTGTAAGCATTGTTTCTATCACCAGTGATTTAATACTGCAGCATGGTATGAGCTAGGGGAATTCAAACAATAGAATAAATAAATAACATAATAATTATAATAATAATTATATATATATATATATATATAGTTCGGAGGTCATGGTTTGATACGATTTCAGTACAACAGTAAAAAAAAATCTACTATGCTATAGAGATATATATATATATATATATATATATATATATATATATATATATATGCTATATAGCTATATATATGCTTATAGTCCAGCTAATGCACATATGCATTTTAGAGTAAGCCAACATATTGACTGACTGAGATTCTCACATTCATTTTTTAATGAGTAGCTCCTCATTCTGTCTCTGAACTGAGCAATACAAATCTGAGTTACAAACACTTAAGTCAGAGTCTGTGACATACACACACTTAAACGGTCATACCCTTATTTGTGCCCATGCTGCAACTTGCTATGTCCTCATCTACTTCTTCATTTAGTTACTTACACATGCAGACACCCACATACACCTGTGAATATTTTAATAAGCCACTACTAGAAGTAACAGCAGGGACACACACACAGTCCTGGCATCAGGTGGCCCTCAGGACAAGCCAGCTGCATTAGCATGACCTCCTGCTGTGGCACCATCACTCTTATTTCCTCCCAGACCTTTAGGATTAATGAGTCTTAAAACAAAAAAGTCACTTCATGTCCCCAAGCTTTTAAAACATTTCCTTGCATTGCTTCTTTTTATCATGTTCGTCTGATCTCTTTTAGTTTATTCATCATCCAGTCTCTAGTAACAGACACAGTGGCGTTTGTTTGTCACCATAATCTTTCATTAAAATATAACTTATTCTTCTACTGAAATGACTTTCAGTCACTTAGGATGTGGTCGGTCTCTGTCCCTCACCCTTTCACCAGGGTCATCTAAACAGCCATTTTTGCATCGCCAAACATTTTACCACTTATAGACTGAGAAGGCATTCCGTCATCCTGAAAATTGCATTTGGTACATTAGAGGTCTCGGGGTTGACGACTGGCCGGAGTATTGAGCATACGCAAGGAGAAGAGTGTGTGATGTATGCATTCATTATGGCCATTATGGACTGGATCCATAGCTTCCATTCCACCTGCTCCATTACACTCCTGGATAATCTCCGTGGAATCTTTTTTTGGGTTTGGTACAAGAGCAGCTCTGTTTTCCATGCCTTTCTTGAAGAGTTCATTTAGGAGTTTTACGGACACATGTTTGCCGACACCCATCACAGTGAATTGTTTGTGTGCTATTGCTGATAATCAATACAGTAGTAGACTTTATACATTTAAAGCACATTATTTGTTTAAAGTTGAAGTGTGTTATTCATGCATCACAAACTATACCAAAGAAAACGGCAAAGAAAATAATTCACACCCCCTCCTTAACTCCTCCATTATTCCATTCATCTAGAATCTATAATAAATACATAATGTTTAAAAAAAAAATTGGGTTTCCAATACAGACCAATCTTGGTGATATAAACTATTTATAATATTTAGTGATAATACGATGCGTTCCTTATTTAGCTTATAATAGCTTCATCCAATAAATGAATATGCACATTTTTACATATGAATGTGCACAAGCACAAAGTAAAAGTCTTAGCCATTTATCTTTAATCAGCCTGAAGAATCAGAAAGTGTTGTTCTCTGTGAATGTTATCAGCAGTGTTCCGGCGTGCACTCGATTGAAATGGGAGTTTCCTGGTCTTGGGAGTGGGCTCCCTTCTTACGCCTGCAAAAATAATCTAAGCAGCTTTTGTTTGGAGAGACAGGGGCCTGAAATGTACAGTGTTATGAAAGAAAATGCATTTTAGACCCATGACAAACAGCCACACATGCACCCCCCACCCATGACTGAAAACCAGGTCATGGGGCAACACCACCGACAGCGATCGAGATCTAATCTGTTTCTTCAGAGTGCTGTTCTGTAAGCAAGAGGAAGAGAGTGTTATGATTAGCGCCTGAGATAACAAATTCCTGCTCTTCACACAGTTCACGGGTTAATACAGTCAAACAAGGTTACGTAAGTGTTCAAGAAAAGAGCTTCCAGTGGACTTTCCATTCCAGACTGAGGGAAAATTGAGTTTTACACAAAAGAGTGTAGAGACCCTTTCCTGCAATAAGTCATTCCATGCTCTCAGGCTAATTGCTTTGAGTATGTTCAAAGAAATGGCGGGATGTGACCAGTCTATAGACGACTGACGTGTCATGTCTCCACAAGTCTACAAATGTAAACATTTTTCGTTCTCACTAGCAGGATTGGGGCTAGTTAGGTATATGTTCTCAAAGAACTTGTTATAAGAATTATTTTGCCCCATTCTGTTTTAATAGATTTTCTGTTTAGCTTAGCATTGTGTTAGCAGTATATGATATGTTCTAAGAAAGTATAATTTATTTGGATCTAAAAAAAAAAAACAGGGTTCAAAAGTTTGTGGTCTTCTAGTAAGGTTTGTAAAAAGTTTTTGAAAGAAGTCTCTCATGCTCACTGAGGCTGCATTTTTTGATCAAAATACAGTAAAAACAGTAATATTGTAAAATATTATTACAATTTAAAATAGCCGTTGTTCCTTTTTTTTTTTACAATGTAAAAGTCATCTTAACTGTCACTAGATTATGTGTCCTAGCTGAATATGAACAAAGTATTAATGTATTAGTATTAAGTATTAAACCTGATAATTACTGATAATACTGACCCCAAACGTTTGTGGTGGTTAATATTATTTACATATTGTTTAAATATTACATTGTTATATTGTTACATAGATAGATAGATAGATAGATAGATAGATAGATAGATAGATAGATAGATAGATAGATAGATAGATGAAGAATGAAAGCATTTTATTTATTTATTTTTGCCCTGAATCGATTCCTTAAGGTTTCAGCACATTCTGAACAATTTTCTCAAAAGCTGTAGATACTTTTCTTTTTTTTCCCTCTACTTCAAGATCTTCAGAGTGACAGCTACACTACAGGGGTTGTTAGGATCCCTGCTGTCATTATCATAATGTTCTGTAGTTATGCTATTATTAAAGTGTTCAAAAAATAAAGTTTGTGGATCAACTGCTTATATGTATACTGTATATAATATAGAAATGCCTATACAGATCAAAGATACAACCAAAACCAAATGGACAAAAACACATACAAGGTGTAATAAATGCAAAATGATAAAAATCTATTATTCAATAGGAAAAAACAATGCTTTGATTACTCATGGAAATCATCAAAGCCATTATCTGAAAACCATGAATATTGTGTTGTGTTTTCAATTTTTTTTTTCTCTGTGAGCAATTCTGGGTGTGTGATAATCAAACCTTATGGCATTTGGCAAGACAGTTTCTCAGGTAGTGATTTTTCTTTATTTCTGGCATGGGATATTCTTCGATAAAAAGGTGGCGCCAGTCTTGGCTGTTACAGAATGCTATCGATGTGACAATATTCACGTGGCGTGTGAAAGACTAAGAGAGAGAGCAAAAAAGTGAGAAAAGGATCTGTCTGTGGCACCTTCGATGTATTGACAGAGCAGTGAGACGGGGCGTCAGAAGAAATCCCACAGAGCAAGTGCTCCCTCTCTCTCTCTGTCTCCCGTTCAGTAAAAAATCAATGGGACAGACGAACACGTACCCAAAGAGGCAGGGGCAACTTTCCAATGAAAAGCTGTAAGTGGTAAGTTAAATGTCACAGAAGCTGGCATAGCACCTGTAGGAGAAGATTGTAAGGCCGCAAATACTTCTAGCACCATTTCACGCCTCATCATGGTCCAAACTATGAGAACGCTATTCAGAAATCAACAAATCAACAATGCTTTGTTATCACTGTGTCCTTGTACATCAGTGCAAACTGTTTTCCATGGCCAGTTTTCTCTATCAGGACAACATATTTTCATGACAATTTAAAGAGATTTAAGAGACATGAGTTTTTTTTTCCCAGTTTATTCAAAATTATGTGCTAAAAATGCAATTAATTTACAGAATGACTTTTAGGGAAGGATTTTCAGAAAATAAAAATAAATAAAATGTTGAGTAGTTTGTTATCATCCTTTATAATTCCCTTTGTCCACCTAATCAGTCATGCGGTGCGACCAAAAAAAAAGTCATAAAAATTATATTAATGGATTAATGATTTATGAAATTTGTAATAATAATAATAATAATAAAAACTACCTTCCATTTTTTAAAACACCATTAGAATATGTATACATTTGCCTAGTAAGACCTGTTCCTGGATCAACATTATTGTCCAAAACTATAGACCTAACCCTATCCCTACCCCTAAACCTAACCATACCCATAATTTATCCCTAAAATCAGAGGGAAATGACAGTTGTATAACAAGAGTGTAGAAGCACCTAACTCTGGCTGTAAGGATATAATTGACGTTTCCTGTAAACTTATTCCTCACTTCTGATTGGCTGATTTAGAATGTTGTTCCAGGATCAACATGGATGCTGATCCAGGAACATGTTGCACCTAGTGAAATCACATTCACCTGTATACTTGGGATGTGTTGTAGGTGTAAGGAAATTATGTTATTATTTGATGGCTGCCCATTAAATGTTTTAATTTGCTTAATTTAAACCTTTACTGAAAGTTATTTGAAAATATGAAAATAAAATAAATACTAGCAGTACATTTGTAAGAACTTGGCACAATTTCAATTTTATTAATTTTTTTATTTTGTACACTCTTATTTGCCTTTGCATCATTTTGCATAACATTTCTGGCCTAACGCTTACATTAGTGCATTGCCCGGAAAGCCAGTGTCACTAAAATTGTTTACAGTGTGTGGCACTGGCAAGCATATGCTTTTATTATTGTAGGTTTATGCATGTCTTAAACCAGTCGGGTAAATGCATTTATGATCAATAAAATCCATACGGAAATCCTTGTAAAACAGAAACATTCCCATAATGCCTTGGCAAAATTACAAAAGTTAATTTGTGCTGAACAGACATCTTAATTAACTGTGCTGGCTTTGCTTTAGTAGACAAAGGAGGTCACTCTGCCTGTTCTTTTTCTCAGCTAGCCAGTTGTCCAAGTGTTTGCCTGCACATTTCAATGTGAGATGTGGCCCACCTAGTTGCATGTTTGATTAGAAATTGCTTTAGACTTTAAATAAGGATGAAATATATATCCAGTCCATACTGAGTGCCCTGGTATTGTGATATTATCAACTTGTAACTGCAGTCTCTAGGTATAACCGAACCTGGCTGGCAAAGAATATCCTATAATATTCAGGTTCTACATCAAAGCTAAACATAAAGAGAGGTAAAGGAATAAAAGCAAAAAAAAAAAAGTTTACATAGTGATGAGCACTCTGTATAAAAACAAGCACTGTATCTATCCCTCATCTATTTTAATAGTAATTCCCTGACAGCATCATTATCCCGAACACTCAAAACACAGCGTGTCTGAAAAGAATGACAAATCTGATTATTCTGACTTCAAAATACAGACGGCTTTGTTTCACGCTTGTTGTGTTCAAAGGGAACTGCAGACCTGGAAAGAGAGATGGATAAATTGAGCAAGTGTGAAAGTGAGTGTAAGGTGAAAGGGTGTGTGCGGATGTCCAGAGAGAATCATTCAACTTGTGAAGTGGAAATCCAGTCGAGTTTAACCGTCTACTCCTCAGTTTCCTGTTACTATTTAGGGCAATAACGTTCCGCTGGGCTACCCTGAGACGCATGAATATTGCATCAGTCCACGGTTTACTGTAACTCCTCAAACATCTCTTTTTCTGCAGACAGTCCAGTGGGCTCACCAATAAGTGTGAAAGTGTCAACCGTGGTGACCCATGTGGGAGTGTTTTAAAAGCCAGGGAGGGGCAGTGGATGCTTTCATTTAGCATGGTGTTTCAGCCCGAGGCATTGCACTTTACGCATCAGAGATATTAAACTAGACTGTTAGCGCTTCTGAATAGGGAACAGTTGACCTTTTGTGATACTTCAACAATGTAACCTGAAGTGTAATGAATAAAAGAAGTGTAATGTAGTAATGTAGTTGTTTAATGCAATGAGAAAGATTTTGTGTGTTGCGTTTGTGGTTTGGCCTGACCATCTGGGAACTATCTATCAGGGGTCAGCAACTGTTACTGGACAGTGATGGATCTCCACCGGCTCAGAGTAAGGAGGACTAGAGAGGCTGGACAAAACATCACCATCACAGCCATCCATCACTGATTGGTAGCAAAGAGCCAAAATGAGCTATACATCAAAGTCAGTCGCAGAAGAGCCTATCCAGCACTATAGCTCCTCCCTTCGGAACCAGGTTTTATTAGTGCAACCACAGAGCAAAAATGGCCCAAGGACAGAGACTTGAGGCACACCAAACTTTTCTGATCTTTCTGTGTCCCACTCTGACCTTCAGTTTAACTCCAAACAACCCAGAACCTTGCACTGCTTCAACAAAGAGCTGAGAGTCATCCTTTTTTGAGATTAGCATTACGCAAATAAGCACATTGTGCAAGATAATTGGACCATTCAGTATGTCTCTCATTAATGAAGGCTATGCTAAGCCTTGTTCTGCTAAATAAGTCCATTGCACATGCGCTTCAGTGGGTTAGTAGCTTAGAGACAGACTGAGCTGGCATACACAATGCGTAGTGAAGCATGAGAAAGAGAACATTTTATTAATTGTACAACAGCTTAACTTATCTGACCATATAGGCGGGAAACCTCCAAGTAGATTTATAGACGGCTGATTAAAAATGACTAAGCATCTTAACATTGTGCTATTTTATGATATACCCAATACATAAACTTGCCACACCATAGCCTTCAAACAAAATACAATCATTCATAAAGTTTTATTCTAATAAATCAATACAGGATGCTTTGCGCTAAAATACTGCAGTTATTGCTAATCACAGTAGCCAGCTTTCCAAATATTTCTCTCATTGTTTGATTTTTGTTGTATGACAGTAGCAAATACTGTACTAAAAATGGGTACCATGGTGATTTTCCACATTAAATAATTTTGGGGGTAAACGAACACAGGTGCTTTGTCACAATTCTAAAGCTAATTTGATTTGATCATCAAAAGCAGAGGAGGAATCATGAGGGAGTAGTCTTGTCCAGCCTGACACAATGTGCTGTACAAATGAAATCTCCCTGGGACTGATACAGACTTAACCACACACAAATGCGTAATTGGACTCTGGCATTTGCATTTGAATTGTGCCATGTTTGGAAATGAGGATAGGAATGAAACTACAGAGACAGACAGAGTGAGAGTGTGTGGGAGAGAGAGTTGTGCGCTCTGATTAAAATGGAGTAATGTGTGTAAGAAAGGCGGGAACGGTGGAGGAAGCAGGTGGAGGTTTAATTGGCTGATGACCTGTCCTATGGTGAAATCCTCAACCAGAGGGAACTGTCTTATCCATCTCTTCCTGTCACTTTCTGTATCCTACACAATGTTCCTATATATTGCTGAACAGGTTACATAACTTGTTCTCATATTGTTGATACACCCTTGGGCTTTTCACACTTGATGGTTTTCCTTCTTTAGTGGAGTAAAAAATAACACAATTTAAAGAGTGAACTTGCTGCTTTTTTCCATGCAATTACATTTCCGTGCAAATCAATGGAGACTCAAGCTTTCAAGCTTGAGCAAAGCATGGCAAGTCACAGGTGTGTTTTTTTGGGGGAACCCTTTGAGCAACACACACTTGGATGGTTTCCTTTCCCTGGCACCAGTGACAGGAAGTATCCCAGAATGCCGAGCGAGGCAGCTGTTAAAAGTGTCATCAGAGAGTGCGTCCCGTGGTTGGTCACCTGTCCTGTCAAATTCACTCATTCTTTCCATTAATCAAAGCATACACGCCCTGCTGTCTGTGCAATTCCTGTCACTTAGCCCAGGATAATAGTGTCATGAATAAACCACGATTGCTCCCCCTTCTCTGTTTTTCTCCTACTTCACTCACACAATCTTTATTCACACTATCACTCCATGTCTCTCTGGCTCTCAGCAGACATTGACAAACTTCCTGTCACCTTTTCTTTTCAGAGGGAAAGAGGGAGGGCATGATATATAAAGATAGAGTGGGTTTAAGAAAAGGCAATAGCTAATAGCCTTGTGGTTAGTGCATCAACAAATAGCGCAACTGTGCTCACGGTGACCCAAGTTAAATTCCTGTCTTGAGGTCCTTTGCTGATCCCACTCCCCTCTCTCCTCATAGTGCTATCCTGTCGTTTCTCAATAAAAAGGCTTTTAAAAAAAAGAGGAAGCAAAAGAAAAACATAGCAAGAAAGACAAGTAAATTGACAATATCAGACAAGAGTCACTACCTCTGGATCTTCACAATTAGAAGGGGGAAAAAAGGAGATTGCGGTAGAGTGTCCTCCGAAAAGAAAAACGCTTTTAAAAATCTAGTTTAAGACTCATCTGCCAAGTTCCTAGAAATGTAGAAATGTACTTATTATATTCATGTTAGTTTTTTTATGGATTTGATTTTTTTTAATACCAGTCCAAAGAAAATTTTAAAGTAATGCCTCTAAAAATGTCATGTGGTAAAATGAATAACAATCTCCTTGCACCCTGAATATAAGTAGTCTTAATTTTACTTTTAATAAAAATTCTCAAATACCATAAGTTAATAAACCAGAAACATCGAAGTTCTGGGAAGTCACATTACATGATATTTTACAACACTTTGGAGTTTAGAGTCCAACACATTTTAAAACACTTACTTTTTTGTCTGGATGCTGTTTTGAAAAACGATAAAATCTATAAAACTTAGCACAAGGACATCGCTCCCTGAGAACACAAGACACATAAGCAACCTGGGAACTCAGGCAAAGAAGACCCTGTGCTAGTAAAACAAGCTCCCCTGAATAAAATCAATCTTCACCCCTTGCTCACTCATTCTTTGCCTCAACACCTGAGGGACACTGTCCTTTCGCTCCTTCCACACTTCTCCAGCTCAATGATGTCAGAGAGAGACACTTTAATAGATTTCCAAAACACGTTTCAGATGACAAAGCCCCAGCTGTGGTGAAAGCACAGGTACACAAAACACAACCCAGCGATTGATGGAGCCCCATTCACCGATTTGACAAACTGATTATCCCTCTGGAGCTTAAGCGCCGATCGATTACCGGCTTTAAAAAGGAGGAAAGAAAGGATGAGCAAGAGAAATGGAAGAGAGAGAGAAAATTTCCATTGCCTTTAGATCTCAGATCACGTTTAATTTTTAGATTGAGAGAACCTTCCTTTAAGGATTAAACAGTCAGAGCGCTGATTACATAAATCATGTAACTGCATGAAGAGAGCGCCACATGAATATAAAATCATAAAGGTTGGTGGGGGTTCAATGTGGAAACATCCTTCTGTCCAAATGTGCTATTTGGATGATAAAAAAACACTGCTTGTCCAAAAGCACTTCCTAAAGTGTCCAGAGTGAAACATTTTCCTCATTTAAATTTAACCAGTGGAATCATTTGTGTTTTATTTGTGGAGGGACTATCCATCAAGTGGGTGGAGTCCAGAGTCAATTATTCTGAGCTGGCCTGGTGCTCATTGTCACTTCCTGCCAGGCAGATGCGGACAATGAGCCCCTAGTGGATGATGCTTTTTAGGTCCAGGCCACAAATCCCAACTGGGTCTGAAATGGACTCAGTATCACAGTCTCCTCTGGATTGAAGGGTTAAGCAGCATAGCTTGCCCAGAATGGCTTTTTAGTACTTTATCAAATATATTTGTTTCTGAGGAAGATATGATCTACAGTGTTGACACAAGATGACGGTTCTTGGGTCAATGACATATAAGAAAAGGGAACATCCTTTAAAAATTTGTTTAAATTTATCAAGGTTTTAGAAAAGTACTCTTTATTTTAATGTTGTTTTCATGTGTCTTTCATATGAAACTCAAAGAAACTTGACTATTTAATGACTCATGATGTCATGTGGCCATCAATTAAAAAAACATAAAGGTGCAATACATTATCAGAATTGCAAAATTAAAAATTGTCCAGTCAATAGTTTAGTCATGCACACAGAAATACTCACACAGAAATCATTTTCAAACCAAGCAGCATTTTGTTGGTCAATACGAAATCTGCATGAGGAAATGTTTCACGCAAAATTCCCATAGAGCAAATTCCTATTGAAATTACTGAATTTCACCAGCTAAATTTCACCAAACACTGGTAAATGTGGCCGTACCTTAATAATTTGGCATAATAGGGTTTATTTAATGTATTTTTTGAGTAAATGATTATAGACAAAGACAATTCTTGCTGAGTGCCTCTTATGAAGACGCTGCATTGACTGTTGTAGCAGCGATATACAAAGCTGTCCCCAATGAACGTGGAGTGGAGAGATATACTGTATTCATTTGTAATTACCCTATTTCTCCCTTTGCTTTGAGTGACCTTTTATGAAATCAATATTCTTTTCCACACAGACCTATAAATGTCCTCCATAACAGAAGCACAATGAAGAGGCCCTCCTGCTGACTTTGGACTACAACTTTTATTTCCTGGCATTAGCTTAATTAATTTCTTAAGCTCTTCTCAGATCAAATGGGCTGCAGTTCTAAAATAACAAGCCCACTCTCTCTAGTGTAGATGTGGACCTCGGAGGACTTGACCTCTGCTTGTTCATGGCCAGTTAAGTCCCATCTAGTGTCTCAGGCGCTGCTAAAATGAGACTGGGGACTATGCTACCGACCCCAAGAATCACAATTAAAATCCTGCCATGGAGTGGAGGACAGACAGGCTAAAGAAACTCAATTCAAGAAGTTATGGATGGAGGTTGGTGAAGTAGAAAGAAATGTGGTGGAAAACTGACACTATATTTTGTTTTTAGAGTTTTTGGAGATTTTTGTTTGTCTATACACACACACACACACACACACACACACGCACCACAAACATGTGTGCCACTGCATAAAGCAGATATACTTTTCCCCTAACCTCAGTTGTTGCAAACTCTGAGCAGATATAACCTTAACAACCATCTTTCACTCAGGAAGCAAAACCTAATAAAAACTCGCCTGCCGTTCACAGTTTGTTCTGTTTATATACAACAGACATCAGATATGCAAACACAGGCAGGAACCAGACAGGAAGAAGAAAATAACATTGCAATATTGCAGCAACAGCGTGTTGGAACTCACTGAAAATCTTTCACGGAAATTGTCGGACTAAATGTATTGTTCAAGACCATTAATACCAAGAATGAAAAGAGAAAAATGCGGAGATTCAATGCACAAGGGAGCTACAATGAAATGTGCAAGCAATACAGGAGAGAGATGAAAAAGTGCGGAAGGAAGAAGTTGAGATGTCACCCCATTCAAACACAGAAACAATTATTCCACTCTCTGCAGTCAAGATAACTCTCCATGGACCTCCACTCAAAGTGTGGGGGAACTGAAGGAGTTGCTTTATGAAATCCACTGGAGAAGATTGCTAAAAATATTCAACTACAGTATGGACTGCTTTCACAATAAGTTTCCAGAGAGCAGGCACGGGCTTTTCTTTAGTCCTCTGGGAGGAGGAGGGGTCTGATAACCTCAGGAAGCAACAATTATGGCGGGACTGATCAATGGCACAAGGGTATCAAAGGACTGAACACTATATATTCAAACATGATCAGTGGTATTCCGATGGGAGCCTGGAGCGTGTGCATTACATATATATATATATATATATATATATACAGGTTTGTCTAGGTGGCCATCACATTCCTTATGCTGTCTCTGAATGAAGATACTGTTGGCAATGATTTGGAGTGGAGGACAAATTTCCTAATATATTGAGTTAATTTGGTCAGAGTGAAAATAATGCACTTATTAATAATAATAACAATGCGACAGTTTTCTTGCCTGTTTCTTGTGAGTAAAATCGGCTTTCACCACACATTTTAATATAATTTTGGTTTCTATGATTAAGATCTTAATCGCATTGGTTTGATTGAAGCATTGTGTTTACATGAGGTAAAGTTTAATAGCACTATTGCCAAAGTGTCATTATAATCGCATTATGAGGGTGCATGTAAACGTAGTCGTTAGTGCATACTGTACTATTTTAAAGATAATAAATGCTTCTACATCAAAATGTAATTACTTGATTAATTCAAAATCTGAAATCATTAGAAACATATAGTTTCAGTAAAATAACATCACAACATTGAAAAAAACTGAATTTGTGAGATATAAATAAAAAATTTGAAATATAAGTTACAATTACAAGAAATAAAATCACAATTGTAAAATTATTTCTCACAATCTTCAACTTTGTATGCTATTTCTCATAACTGCAACTTTATCTCAAACCTGCACTGTTATTTCTTAGAATGTGACTTTATTCATTTATTCATTATTTGATTTCGTTTTCATTCTTGGGGGAAGAAATGCACTTCTGTTTATTGGGTTGCAAATGCTGCTCACAATATGACTTTACACTTTCGTTTCGTGTAATTCTATGTATTATAGAAGAAAAATAGCAAAAGCGGTGAACTCTAAAGACCAAAGTGTTATGCTACAGCGTTACATTCTATGCAGGTTGAACACTGTAACACAACACTCAAAAGTTTATACAACCTCAACTTTGCTGCTGACCTACATCTCTTTTACTGGGATTACCAGGAATTTGCATGATGTATCAGTGCTAGTGGAAGGTTCCAGAATGAAAATTAAAACAGCATGCAAGAGAGACTGACTGTACATTACAACACCACATTAGATATTCTATGCAATGTAATACATATCAAAAGCACTCTCCTGTGACATCATCTGCAACATTTTTTTAACATAGAGGTCAAAGCTTTGCATGAAATCCTAACACGAGTCACATAAAAAGGGTGATTAAATTGGTACAAAAGTGGAATTACACAACATGAAATGCACTTAAATCTTAGAAATGAAAGAGAACTGGGATACAGCGAGGGAAGGGGTGGAGGAAGGGGTCACCACCACTGGGTTCCTGGGAGCCTGGAGCACTCCAGGTGATTTATGGGCCTGCAGGGCTTCCGTAGGCCGGGCTGATTTTCCCAAAGGCACATCTACTGGAGTCGCAATTATAGCCTTTTCCTCATTCCATTCCTTCTCTTTCCTTCAGTCAACATATGAACACAAGGGATGGCCAAATTATTATCTCACTCTCTTGGTTCATTTTCACCCTCTGTGTCCACTCACTCACTCACAGCTGTACAATGAGGCCAACCTCCATCCCTCAACCCCCCCTTTCATTTTCTCAATCTGTTCTCACTCTCACTCAATCTGAAGTAGTCTTAATAAGACAGTGCTCTTTCCAAGACAAGATATACTGACCTTCCCGGCCTTCACGTTTAATTGAAAGACCTGTGTAGCTCCGAGTAGCTGCCATTCACATTGTTTCCCTCTTCAGCCGTATCCCTCCTCCAATACCTGCAGTCCACTTCTGCCTCATAAAGTCACAGATGGTTTCTTTATTTGTCAGGACTTTATTTTTCATTTGTTGAGTCTTATTCTTTTCCCGATGGATCGATGAGGCATGAATCTTACTCCAGAGGAGCCAGATCCATATGTGAGTCGTAAGGTGTAATATCTTCTCACAGATTCTAAAGATCCACAATGAAACAAACAATTTGATGAACAAAATCAGTCAAAATCGCTCATGGAGATATTGGTAGGAGCTCCACAGAAAAATGACCCTTAAAATCTACTTTTCTCTTTATTCAGTGGTCTATAAGATCCATCTGGCCTTGGGCGATATTAATTAGGTTACTGTTATTAAGCAGTTGGAGGAGAAGGAAGAAGAGTAATTAGAGGACATGTATAGTGGACTACAGAGCAGGTCAGATGATAACATTCACATGTTTATAAAGTATTTACTTGAGTTCACATAAGGACAGAGGGCCATAGTTTCAAAAAAAAAGAAGAAGAAGAAAAAGAAGACTAGATTGATCAGAATGACTAGACAGGGGTTTGTAAATGGGTTGCAAGAGACCCCGACACAAATATGATGATCCCCTCAATAAAATACAACATGCAGTTTATATTTCCATGTTTTCATGAAGACCTATTTACTCTTAAAATTCTACATATTCCCTACCCCTTTCTTGTTTATTAATTCATAATACATGCTCACTTTATAATGCTTTCAGCTACCAAGACAGAGTGGTTCCCACACATCTTAAGATTTAAAGTAAAACATTTAACCTTACTTCAGTTAATTCCACAAGATTTTTTTTTCCTCACAACCGGTGTAAAAAGTGTTAAAAGTGTTAAAAGTGTCTGAATTTCATGTGAACCCAGCTAACGTAATAAACCATCCAGAGAGAAATGGACAAATGGACCTCCGCTGGTTGGAGTTTAGCTGGAACTGTCTTCACTCAGTGCACGCAGTGTTGAAATGCCCTGCAGCCCCCATGGTGCCTCCCATTCCGCCTTTGATTGGCATCACCATCCGTCCACCACCAATTACCGACATTTTTTCCATCCCATTTGCATACATTTGCAAATGGTGTGCATATTCACGAGATGTAGATGAACCCTGCTGACCGGCTCCAGGGGCGTTGCCTCCTGTCGAACGTATTGCAATTTAATACTCCTTTACAAGTGAAAGCTGGAGCCAAACAGGCAGACTGGAAGGAAGGGGGTAAAGTGGGGTAGATAAAATGAAACGGCCTGCCTTTACAGGATGGCTTTGAAAAGCAAATGATGCGTCTTTTCTTTCTTGTGTACGGGCAGCTCTTTAACACAGGTAATTAGACCGGAGTTAGATTAAGCCACACAATAGAGCAGAAAGAAGAGAAGTGCACCAGGTTTACCTTCACTGCGTTCCACTCCTTTACTATACTGACAGAAATCAATAGACACTCATGTAATGCACTTTACAGTAGATAAAGGGTGGACAATAAAAAAGTGAAAGGAGCAGAAGAAAGGAAAGAAAAAGCAGAAGAAAAAGCCAGATCCATTTTGAAACCCCTTAATCTCTTTGGAGCTGTGGTTCAGTGCTCAGCGCAATATGCCTTGGTGCTTATGTGGGTAATGCGGGTTCAAGCCTAACATGTGAGTCATGTAGAAAAAAGATCATATTTACGATTTGAACAAACTTGAATGCCACTATTATGTCGTAATTACAATCAGAAAACTGAACTTCCTTTAAGATCTGTTGCTTCCATCCAAAGTTGCAAATTTAACTAACACGGAAAATTAGAATATTGCATAAAACATAAGCGAATAAAGCACCATTTACAATAATCTGCCTCAGATTATCCACCTCAAGATTTTATGATTTTATGCACATCTTGGCATTTCAATCCAGCATTTTTTAACCAAAAATAATAATAAAATAAAATAAAATAAAATAAAATAATATATATATATATATATATATATATATATATATATATATATATATATATATCCCAAAACATGAATTAACATATGTGGATGTAAATAGAGAGAAAATATGGATTATGCAACAGATGCAGTATATATATTGATGGAAATTTTTTATTATACTATTATATTTTATAATTCATATATTATTATTATACTTTATTATTATTTTATGTATTTATTTATTTATTTATTATGATTATTCCATTTAAAATAAAACTAGATAGGTTCCATGTACAAAATATGAGTGTTGTAAAATTACAATACGAATTACAGAATTACTTAATTTACAAAACCATCATAAATTTAATGAAAAAGCACAAACTAACAAAAAAACGTTACTACACCCGATATTGTAATTATGACTTCCCAAATCATAAATACAAACTTTAAATGCACCATATTTCCCCCCCATCACATTTCCAGGAAAAAACATTTCTGGTTGTCCCACCCAGACAACAGCCTGTGACGGTAGGATAGTGCATGTTGAGGATCAGAAGGGCCCGTGCTAAGAAGAGCTGTTGTCAAGAGCCAGGATCAGGTGGCACAATGTGGGATTTAAGGTGGAACAGAGAAAAGAGCAGCTCGCAGGAGTCATCTTCCACCCCAGGGCTGCTTTACACTTAATGTAACTCACTCTCCATTCACACAGCCACACTAATCCTGTTCCCAGCATAAACCTGTTAACACCACCCCGACATACTCAAGCGCACACGCATGCTCCATCGTTCTCTGAAAGCATCTCGCTGCCTCAGAACAGTCCTGGCTCAAGGACAGAGACAGAGAGGACAACATGTGAGAATGAAAAATAGAAGGAAATAAAGCCAACACTTATTGTTCTCCAAGTGATGCTAAGAGTCGAGCTTCACACTAGCCTTGAAATGCTGCCATCTCCCCAAAAGCAAACTGTACGACAGGCTAACTCAGATGTACTGTAGGTGTAAGATCACCCACAGTCCTTTCAGTCCATTTTCTTAACGAGTTTTAGACACAAAGAGCAATGTAAAAACAAAAAGTATTGGCATTTGATAGAGTTAAGCAATATCATACAAGAGTGCTGCCCCCCCCCCCCCCCCCCCCAAAATATCTACACAGTACATAATAAATATACACAGTGCACACATATATTATGTAAACAAAAACTTTTATTTTGGATATGATTAATCACAATTAATATATATATATATTTCATTTCAGAAGTATTACTAATTAGGTTAGAAAAACGCCTTCATAAATGTAAAAAATGCCCCTGAAAAACTATCAAAATAAATAAAAACTTTTTTTATATATATATATTTCTATCACTGTTTTGAACTATCCACTTAACAGAATATGATTAATATGAAAAACTTTATTGGCCTGTCCATGACAAATTAAACACATAAAGACTGTAAAATACTGTTTAATTATCACTATTGTCCAATTTCCAGAAAATAGAGATGTATTTTTGTCAATATCGGACGTCCAGATTAAACATTTTTTTTCCGGTCTGAAAGGATATTTAAATAGTGTAAACTCCATTGTCTAAACTTTCATTGTGAAATGCTATATTGCGCTTGTGCAATACACAGCGTCGCTAATGTTTGCTACCATTCATGTCATCTAAAATCATTAACTCCCATTGAAAATAAATAATCAAATGACTTCCGGACACATTTATAGTGCTGTTACAGAATCTACCTGTGGAGGCTAACTGGACCATGCCAATTAGCTAAACTATGTCTCCTTGAGAATGGACCCCTTTTTGTAATAATAAGCAATGTACATATTTTTCAGTTTTTCATTTTTTAATAATGTTTTCTTTTGCTGAAAAAGGGAAAATGTCCTTTGCTGTGGTCTTCCATGTACCCATAAAGTAGTTTAGACCAATTGTACATCCCAAACAAGGAAATGTGAAAAAAGTCTATAATCTCACAAAGTGGACCAGACATTATGCCAAAAGTCAAAAGGCTAGTTCTTCTATGTGTTAGCACTCTTAATCCCCATAGTACTGTAATAGGGGTATGCAGTCAGAAAAGTAGCACTGTATTTCTGATAGAACATCTCTGTCTTGTGCTAAAGTTGAAATAAATGCAGAATAACCAATGCGGAGCGCTCTGATTAGATCATTTATACTTCCAGCTGCTCTGCCAGCCGATCAATAGCGTCGGTATTCGGCGAGAGATTGAACAATAATTTCCCCTCGGATTTTCAATTATAGACTGCTAAACATCTGCAATAAAGCAGCCGGTTCCGGGCAGGGGAACGATCCATCACGGGACACTCACAGGAGAGATGGAAGAGAGAGATAATACTGGCACCGTACCCTGTCACAGAAGAGCAATGCCCGCCAGCTGCCTTGCAACGAAAGCCCATCTCTGTCAATTTAAAATATTCATCTGATTCTGATCACCTCTCCCCTCATCCCGATCGTCCCTTTTCTCACTAGATACAGTTGTGCTCTATCTATCCATCTTCTTTTGTAGCATCAGGCCATTTCATTGCATCGCTGTCATCTTTTTCCCCCTCCGTGCTTCCCTCTCCCTTCCTCATTTTGCTGGTTTTTAATTCTGAGCACTCTTTCCCCGTTTAGTAAACTCCGGAGCGTCACAGCTCATCTGCAGGGTGCATATTAAACATGCTCGGAGCTAATAAGTCTGCAGAATGTGTGTTCTGTGGGAAAAGTAATCAGCCTGCCATCTACACAGGGGTCTTTGGCTGTGTTTTTTTGGGAAACTGACAATGTGTGCCTAAGAGTTCTTTTCACTGGCCATTTTTTTTTCTCACGACCTGGTTTTAATTGCGTTGGCCATTTTGATGAAGTGTCGTGTATTAATAGGGGGATATAGCGCTGAGCGTTTAATGATCAATGGATGCTTTGTTTGACTTTGATGTGTGTGTGAGAGAGATCACATTCTCACTAGTCTCGTGTTTGACGTCTAGTAAACATTAGTTTGCTTTTATTCATTTGGTGGATGCTTTTATCCACAGCCACTTACATTGTGCTCGAGGTGCACAGCTCATGAATCCTCTGGGAAATTGTTGAGCATCATTACAAAACCAAAGGCAGATAAAACAGGCCATGCTCACAGATTCAAAAAAAAATTTCAGGTTAAAAAAGAACAAACAATCTATTACATGTATTATTCAGGAGAGATGAGTAATATTTGAGCTATAATGTTGTCTGTTTTTTCCTTGTAAGGTGGAGATGTTGTAATAGATCAATATTTCTGGAGTCCTTCTAGGTCTGATGTGAATGTTTTAAATAGACTTACGGACTTACTTATAGCTTGAAGCAGAGAGGCCTATATCATAAGAAGGGGAAAAAAGCAAGCCATTGTCATTTTAGTTTTTTTTTGGAAATATATGAATTGGAATTTTAATTTTAATATATTTGGATATAATCCAGCATTTAATGTTGGCTCATGGCCATCAATAAAATTACATTTTTGGCCCTTCGTACTGAAATATTTGGCCACCTCTGGTCTATAGACTATAATTAATTCACAGTGCTTTACCATCTCCCCATTGACTTCTGTTACACATACATTACTGCAAGCACTTCATTTTTTTTTTTTTTACAAACTAAGGGATGGGTCGAAATTATTCACTTAAGTAAAACAACAGGTCAGAGTTGCACACATAACTTCTGTTCTCAAAAGAACAGAGAATCGGCCTAATTAAATAATAATTAAGAACGTTTTAGAAAAATACAACAACAATTGAGTCACGTGACCTAAAAAAAAGCGTGATACCTCATCCGTTCCGATAAACACATTAGTACATAGTGCCAAAAGGTGAGTTTACATAAGCTGCTTATAATAGGAGTAGAAAAACAGAATCAGAATAAAAAAAATCATATGCAACCATGTAAATCGGAATGAATTTGCCAGATCTGATTAAAATGTTGATCGTATTGTAAAGTGGTGGTTTATTCCTTATGTAAACTGAGCAAGAGGACATGTGAAAACTTGATCAGATTGAAAATAGGAATGGGAAATTATTGTGCATGTGCAATGGCGTAGAGTAGACATAACGTAATGACCTGGTTTCACAACAGTTCATGAAGTAGATAATTTTATATATATATACATTTTTTAAACAAAGATATTATTATGCAACATAATTGAAAAAATTTAATCAGATCAGAAGCTTGTAACATATAAATGTGCGATTGCACGATTACTTTATTTTGTGTTCATGTAAACGTAGATAAAAAAAAATGTTAGCCATGGATAGATAGATAGATGCTAAATAGATGATGATCGATACATCAGTGGATGGAAGCTGACACTACCAAACAATCTATTACAATCATCGCACAATAAACCATTTTAATAACTAAAATCACTTCATTTGATTAAACTGGCTTACCAACTGAGCCCTGAGTCTCTAAAGGTTGTCCATCAAGACACTGAAATATTCCTAGTTGGGCCAAAGTGTGTCAGCATTGTATCTAAAACCCATCCAGAGCCTCTCTCTGAACCGCAGCCCTTGGGTCGTGCTGAATTTGAGTGTGATCAAGGTGCAGAAAATCCTAATTCCTTCATGGATTTGCCGGGTGAGATTACGCTAATTTGATCCACATGTTCGGTGCTAGTGTGCGCATGAGAGATAATCCCAAATCCGCTGTGCACAAATGGGTCATTAACAGAGCCAAACATCTGCTAAATGAAACTACCTGTGTGCGGCTGCTCGCGTGATAAATGTGTGCGAGAGGCTGTGAGTGTGTTAGCATTAGCCTAGCGTGCTTGTGTGCCGACAAGGATAAAAATGACAAAATGCTGCCAAAGTAAAAGAGTGTTTATATGTGTGTGCATGTGTGGTCTGTGTTTTTTAAGACCTAAACACATCCACACCCATTTATTTCCAGCTCTCTGGTGTTTCCCTCGAGTCAGGCCCATCTGAGGCACACTGATTAATTAAAGGTGAGTGATTTCTCATCTTTAAGAGCTTTAATTACACCGGGGAGATCGTGCAAGGACAGGAGGGTCGCAGCCACATTGCTGTAGTTCATCATGCCGCCTTGGGGCCGACGTCAACCACCCCCTCCACCCTCCGGCCTACGCTCAGCACGCGTACCTCCCGACTGCCAGCACCCCCACACAAACATTCTGTTTATTCCACAGACACGCACTATTCATCAGCAGTTAAAGCTTCATCAGTTCCTGTTACTGCATTCCCATGGGTGCTTATCGGAGAGAGTTTTCCTCTGTGCTAATCTTGACCTAACCTGTGACATCAAAATGAATGTTTTGTGCTTAAAGGTATAATGAAAATTTGCTGTTAATTTATGCACCCTCAGGCCATCCAAGATGTAGGCAACATTTTCTCGAGTAGAACGGTAAAGAAGATTTGTAGCTGAAACCGAGGTCCTTGGTGATTTATAGAATGCAAGTCAGTGGCTACTGGCACTTGACAGGTAAAAAAGCACATATAGGTAAAATTAATACCTGTGGCTTCTGATAATACATTGAGGTCTTATGAAGCGAAACAATCGGTCTGTGCAAGAAACGGAACATTATTTCCAGCATTATTACCTGTAATCCAGAGCCTCAGGCAAATGGGGAAGTCCAATTATTTTCTGCAAACTGGTTATTTTAGCCAATTACTTTCAATGAACTGCTTCCAATAACCGATCCAGCCGATGATCAACCTTCTGATACCATTATGGTGCATTCATACTTAAAATTTTGGACATCATATTACTACCATAACATTTTTTGAAGAACTTTAAAATACTTTGGCATTTGAACATGGTAAATATTTAGAATAATGGTATACAGTGCCCCCAAAATATATTTTAAAGAGATAGTTCACCCAAAAATGAAAATTCGATCATGAATTACTCACCCTCATGTCGCTCCAAACCCGTAAGACACTCGTTCATCTTCGGAACACAAATTAAGATTTTTTTATTAAATCTGAGAGCTCACTGACCACTTTTTTGTTTCTCATAAACGTGTTGGGAGTCAGCAAAGCTCTCAGATTTCATCAAAAAATATCTTAATTTGTGTTCCGAAGATAAACTAACTATTAAGGTGAGTAATGTAATAATTTAGTCATTGTTCTAAATAAATTCTGTCACCTTTTTTTTTTTTAAGTGAAGTATGACTTAAATGTGATAAAAAAAAAAAAAAAAGAATGCAGGTGGAATTTGGTTAATGTCTGGAACATTCCAGAACACAAGCACTTAAAGAACGAGGCGGTGAAAAAATAAAATAAATAATTAAGGCAGTTGTAGAAAAATGTCCTGCTTTGGTGGAATGGAGAGAGATGGAGAGAGTTGATAATGAAGTGCCTGTGCTGTGCAAAGGTGAGTGGATTCAGATAGCTGCTCCGGCTCGGCCCGGGATCCCAGCTGTCAGTTGCCACGGTGACGAGACCACCGGCCCGCTCTTGCTGACAGTGACATCACGGGCCACCGAAGGGCCAGCTGGGCTCATGTCGATCTGACAGGAGCTCTGCTTCCCTGACAGGCCCTGACAGCCTGCACTCTCTCTCTCTCTGCTCTTCTCTTCCTCTCATCCCTGCTTTTTCTCACTCTTTCGCTCTGCTTGGAGGAATGATACAGCGTTTCTTCATCTTCAGCACTATGTGCCCACACCTCTATTTTAATGGGGAGAGTTGCGTTTCTCTTCTATATTCCAGACACTTTTCTCCTTACGCACACACATACACAAACACATGAAATCCGAGTTGTCAAGAGTTGGACGACTCTCCCATGCGACTGCAAAGCCAGACTTCTCCTAATGACTGCTAATGTTTGTTTTCCACAGTTTGCCTACTCAACTCAGGTTGCCAATAAAGCTAAATTGAAAATGGATGGATCTCACAAAAACAAGTTTAAGTCGCATTTCATGGCAGTTTCGAATTAGAAATGTTATATTTGGCACAAAGTAAATTATTCTTCTATTTTAAAATGACTTCTGATATAATACAGATTTAATAATTCACAGATTTCAACAATGATAATAATAAGACATGTTTCTTGGGCAGTAAATCAGCATATTAGAATGATTTCTGAAGTATCACGAGACACTGAAGACTTTAATTTGTCATTAAATTTCACAATATTCGATCAAATAAATGCACCCTTGTGGACACAGTTTTAAAAAAAATTCAAAATATCTTTCTGACCTTGCAAAATGTGGTGTATATCTAACTTTAAAAAAAAATATATATATTAACGTTTAATAACACAAAATATAATTTCATATTTTGTATTCATATTTTGGAGGGAAAAATTACCCATGAAACATGTTTTCATGAGATTCACCCAAAAAGTTAAAAACAAAAATGGAAAAAGTGTAACATATTGAATTCCTCTCCAGTTCATTCAGAAATTGCAAAAAAGCTACCATGATGCTGCCCAGTTGTACAGGAATGTTTTTTAAGCTAAAGGCAGATTCACTTCAAAGTCACCTGGAATACAGAGAAAACCCAGGCACTGGACTCTTATTCATCAATCACCTCCTTCAAAGCCTAGAATAACAAAACCTGTCAATACAATATTCAGTTATGTGATCACAAGCTTCTAATTTATTTACATCCATAATATATTTACTGTTTCATCCGATGGCGTAATAAATTGTGGGTGGCCGATAGAGGGATTTGATGATTTAGAGCTCAATACGAGAACCAGAATTGGTTTCCGGCAAGCTCATACATCAGAGGGAGGAATTAAAAGGTGTGGCGGCTGAGAGCTGAACCTGGCTGCCCGCGTACTACTGTTACCAGCGCAACGCCACATCACTCATGCCGTCCGGTCACCCAGGACAGAGACGGATGGAGGTGTGCGGAAGCCGTAAATTACCGGTCTGATCATTAGATGATACTGAAGATGAAGCTGGGTTGCCTGGTAAGTTCTGAAAGGATAAATAAATAAATGAACCAACAGAAAACATGACCTTGGACTCTTTCCATGAGATATTTTATTAAGGCCTTAACTATGTTTTTCGGATGTTAAAAAAAAGGTTCTTTACATGTAGCACCCGTTCAATTTTATCATCCTGAAGACTATTGGATTTTATGCTGAATTGGTTCTTTTTGTTATGGTTTGGGGTTCTTCATTCCTGCCTTTTTGTTTTTCAAATCTGTAACTTTCAAAGCCAGCTCATTATTGATTATTGGAGCTCAACCATCCAACCACTCAGACCAAAGACTCATTATTTTTGGCCTTAATAAACATAACTGTTTTTACTTAAAGAAATGAAAGAGACACATTGTAACTCAACTGTGTATTTTAACCCAGAAAGAAAGTTGGCAATATAAGTGTAAAATGTATTTTAAAACTTTTTTAAAAGCTGGTTCAAACTACTAAATTCTTTTTGTAGAAAATGATTGTTGCACTAGATGAGATTCTTATTCCTCGGCTGAGATTGTGTAGAGCTATTTGGAGCTGCAATTAAACTGCAATTTGAACCTTCAACCCGTTGGCTCCCACTGAAGTCCACTATATGGAGGAAAATCCTGGAATGTTTTCCTCAAAAACCTTAAATTCTTTTCGAATGAAAAAAAGAAAGAACATCTTGGATAACATGGGGGTGAGTAAATTATCAGGAAATATTTATTCTGGAAGTTAACTAATACTTCAAAGGCTTAGTTCACCCAAAAAAAGAAAATTCTGTAATTAATTACTCACCATCATGTCATTCCAAACCCGTAAAATTTTCTCCTGAATGTAAACAACGCTGATTACGTTGACTGAGATAATAAAGAGATTGAAATTATGTTATTTTCATTTTCTTTGCTCACAAAAAGTATTCTCGTAGCTTCGCAAAACTGAAGTTGAGCCACTGATGTCACATTGACGGTTTTACAGATGTCCTTGCTACGTTTTTTGGATTGGTAACATTGCAGTTGCGTTGCTGTCTATGCAGGGTCAGTGAGCTCTCAGATTTAATCAAAAATATCTTAATTTGTGTTCCGAAGATGAATGAGTGTCTTACGGGTTTGGAGCGACATGAGGGTGAGTAATTAATGACAGAATTTTCATTTTGTGGTGAACGATCCCTTTAAGAGTGTAGACTTTACAAATATGATAGCAATTGTGGGATTGGACAGTTGAATCATGCTGCGAGGATTAAGCTACATTCTCCTTTTTGTATTCTGAGACTCACGCTTATGGTTTGTGACGGCCAAGTCTGTGTGACTGATGGTCCTCATGGCTCTCATCATGGCTGTCGCTGGCCTCTAGTCAGGGTGATAAATTCTGGCCAGTGGTGGGGCAGCAGAAAGCAGGTCGGACTGATCGTTCGCAATCAGCAGCTCAGCGTGGAGCTCCAGTCAGAACAAATGGCTCAGACGCGCTCTCGACCTCCGGGTCACCCTGTCTAATGAACTTCCCACTGAACACAAGGAGATTGCAGCTTTAGGTGTGAAGGTCATGATCCATGGATCTTTTCTATGACAGGTGAATGTAACGTTGGACATATTGTCACGCTGTGAAACCAGAGGGACCAAACACAGCCTTTACTAACTCCAAGACTGGTGGATAGTTGCTAAAATAGTTCAAAATGAACAAAACATTTTTTATTGTGTTTGAAACACATTTTACTGTACTAAAATGTCATAAATTCCAAGTCAAACAGTATATTCACTGTGGACAAACTAGAATTTAGATTGTTTAATGTCAGGTGAAAGGTGATAGGGAAGTAAACAGGCAGGAGAAAAGGAAAGTTTTTTCTGAGGTGCAATTTTTTTATATATATTTGTGTAGCGTAACATGCAAAAATGTGCACTGAATGAACCATTGGAAATTTTATTAAAATTATTTTTTCACTATACAAAATACATATTTTAATCTAGATTGTCACCATTTACTTCTATCTTATTATGAATGATTTTAAGTGCATGTTATTTCATAGAAAACTGTCTAATGTTTAGCTTAAATGTAATAACTTTAACCCGTTTTCTAAAACAACTTTTATTTTTCGCAAACTAGCATTTGGTTTGGCTTCATTCTTAGTGCTCACTTTTTACTATCCAATCAAATCCAGAAAGATAAATTCAGGTCTCTCTTTTTTTTTACTATGGAAATAAAATGTTTTCATTGTCAGTTTGTCGACTTAAGACCTAAAAAGTAATGATGTGTTCATTGCACATAATGCCGTAATAACTGTAATTACTTTAATTACTAGATGACAACTCGGGTGTTCTACTCTGAGCTGTTTGGAGTTTTGTGTTTCCATGGCAACACTATTACATTAAAATGAATCTGAATAGTTTGAGTAATCAATAGACAAAACCACAATACAATAAGTAATAGTAGTTATGCAAACACCTTATTATTATTATTATTTTTTACCTTTACTTAACAAAAAAAAAATATATAATAGCTATTAAACATTACTATTTTCATATTATTCTTTGAACATGAAGACATGATCAATAGCCAGTTTGAATATGAGTTATTAAAGTAATATTATGAAATTTACTCTTAACTACATTTTACGAGTTCTACGAAGATGCAAACACTTTTTACATCTCAGAATTTCATAATGGACATATTTCCAAGTTCCTCAGAAGCAGGAGCCGTCTTTTTTTTTTTTTTTACTTCTTTCTATGCTAGAGCTGGTGCCAAATCTTTCTAAACGATTTTATAAAAATGACTGGGATAAAAGAGGTATAATCGAATCAAGACATTATGCAGCTGGGATTGAAACCCTTCGTTTCCCACATGAGCACCAGGGAGTCGCGTTAGAGCAATGCACTAACTGTCTTGTCACACCTACACAGGAATCTTTACGACACTTAAAAAGTGCTATTCAAAACATCCATTTGTTGAGGCATTTTAATTATTTAAAGAAAAGGAACTGCACTAACAATGTAAGGACACTGCACCTTCCAATCATAATAAAATACAAGGACATTAATGCACTACTTGTCTGAAAAGAGGAGAAGTGAGGAGAGAGGTGGAGTGGAGCTAAAGACAGACCCTGATGTGAGAGGGCAAACAAGCACCGAAGGCGCCTTTGTCGCTGAAATATGTTGCAATTAAAATAATGGAGTGTGGTTCACACGCTCACCCTGTTATTCTCCGAAACTCATTCACTCACACAGACACAGGCGAAGAAATCAAGGGCATTGTGCACAGGCATCGAGCTGCGGTGTTCTCCTTGATGATAGCACTGCTTAGCTCCTTTGTGGAACTATTAAATTCCCTACCTACAAACACACACACACACACACATTCATAGAGGAGACTACAGGGCAGCCACACAAGGCACAATAATTGCTACCGAAAATAGATTTTAAGAGTTTTATCAGATTCCAGTGGGGCTGCGGAAAGGACATTTTATCAGTCATCATAGAAGCCTTGTGGCCTATTCCGAAACGGCGTTCCGACAAAGACATTAAAAACCCTGTTAGCATGCAATACTACACCGGAGGTTTTCAATTATCTCAAATAAAGCATTATTATTAGCAGTGTTTACTAAGATAAAATGTATCATTATTACTGCTCATACTTACAAGGGTTACAGGCTTGAACAAACATAATTTTTCTAAAAACCATTGTACTTGTAGGACAATAAAAAAAAATGCTAAACAATCCCTAAGATTATATACACACTAACACACCACTTCTTTCATTTATTTGCTTTTATTTGTTTTATTTTATTATTTATTATGAAATATTTTATTTCCTTTATATTTCACAATTTTATATTTATTTAATTTGTATGTTATTCTTTAAAATAATTACCTCTTATTTAAAGTAGGTCTCCCAAAAATGAAATTACACACACACACACACACACACAAACACACACACACACACACACACACACACAACATTATAACATTGATGATGCATTCACAAGACAAGGGTCAATTATTATTTTCATATTTTTTTTATAAATAAACAACATGCACTTAAGAATCATTCAGAAGACAATGGTTTTAATTTTTTCATTATATTTTATTGTCTATCATTACTGAGGAATAATTCAGAAAACACTGATCATATATTATTTCCTGTACAGTAAGTAAACCAATGTTGTAGTCAACATTAAAAAAAAGTCCAAATCTAGTTTCTAATATTGATAATACTACCATATCCTTTCCATAATCAATATGAATAGTTGCGTTTCAATGGAAGTGTTCATTTTGGAGATCTATGGACAGTGTGTTTAACCATGCATTTGTAAAAAGTTCCTGTTCTGCAATCTTCTGTAAATCTTTCTCCAGTTGCAGAGAAGTAATTACTCGCCAACCTCAAAGCCTCCAATATTGGATTTTTTAAACACACACAAAGTTTTGCATGAATTCATCAACCGTTTAGATTTATAATGCTCGGAAGAAGCAGAGAGAGCGAGCGAGCAAGAGAGACGCACCGAGATGGATGGATGGTATAACAGAGGAATGCTGAGGAGGGTCTTTATTACTCAGGGCCCGCGTCTCTGTTTACCGCGTTGTCATTTCCTTCTCACTCCACATCCCTCAGCCCTGATGTACAACAATACAAGGAAATATTTAGCCACGATGATCTCAGCGCAAAACGAATGAATATTTCATGCGTGATGGAGCCTTTTTAATATTTCAAGAGCAATTAATAAGGCAGCGTATCACTCGTCTCCCAGAGAAAATAGCCACAGCCGAATGTCAGCCGTGGATGAATGAGAGTTTGCGTGCTTCTCTGCGAAATCCTTTAATGCCGCCACTGGCACTTGTCCTTGCTTGTACAGTACAGATATCTCCTTGTCCTCAAACACATCCACATGTAACCTCAACTGTTCGACTTTTTTATGTACCTAGAAACCTAGTCTCCTGCATTTTCCAATCGCATTACTCAGAAGAATCGGTCACAAGATTCGTGAAAAAAAGGCAGAGCTGAACTGAGAGATTCTTACATGAGACACAGTGTTTCTCATTTTCTTAACCACTTTTCCAAAATCATGACTTTTTTATGCCAGCATGGTGAGGTGCTAGAGCTGGTGCCAAATCTAAGTAAAGATGCTCCTGAGCACCAGAAAACTGCCTCCAGTCAGCTGCGTTATCATTTGGCTCTCATGTGAGCTGAAACGCTGGCTGGATCTGAGATTTATCCTCTTTTGTCTTGCTAAGGCTCATTTCACAGCTAGCATGTATTCTGTATTCTATACACACACTAATATTTTCACACTTTTTGCACAGTCTGACAAAATTACAGCATGCAATCATGCATAATAAAAGTAGAAAGTAGTCTTGTTTTCCCCAAAAATAACAATAGGTTTCCAAGATCATTTTAATTTGATCTTTATAAACAAAAATAAAGATATAGTTGAGGAAACACCCAGGTAGATGTCTCTGACCAGTGGTTCTCCACACACAAGTTAGAATTAAGATATGTCAGGGTGGCTTTACAGATCCAGTGAGAGAATCGAGCTCTCTCTCTGTGTGTGTGTGCGTGTGTGTGTCCAGGAGGGCATGGAGAACAGAAACAAGCTCTTGTCTTCTGCGAGTCATTACCTCTCCCAGCCTGAGCTCATTTTCCACATGGCCCTGGTGTCAAATGCCTTCAAGCCGTTCACCAAATTCTGGTTTTATCTTTCTCTCTCTCTCTCCTCATGCATCTCTCAACAGAAGGACCAGACCTCCATGAATCAGATCCTGCATGTTTCTACAGAACCAAAGCAGATGATATTAAGAGGGGCAGCAGGGGACCACAGCGCACACGGCGCAGGCCTCTGTTAGTGCTCTCGAGTGGACAAGGACGATGAAAAAGTCCTCACGTGTGATACAAATGCAATTCATCACAGGATTCTGCCGAGAGCTCCCAAGAACATTCTTCAAGGGCCATCTTGTGTGGAACCCTGAGCACCCATAATGCCCCGAAGAGATGACTGTACATGTACAGAGCCTGCTGGTGAATAATGGATATGTGCAAATACACACACTTGCACAGTCCCATGAGTGCTGTTCATCTAAACAACAGCATCATGACCTCAGTGACGCAGGACGGTGATGTGCTTCATCACACAATATTTATGGGGACACAAAAATACTAATTTTTAAATTTTTTATATATATATATATATATATATATATATATATATATATATATATATATATATATATATACCCTAGTGAAAAATAAGAATACTTAAATGCATTTTAAATACATTTATTTCATGCTAAGTATACTACCAATACATTTTCATATTTATCTAATTAATAAAATGCCCTGCAGTTGTACCTTTAATATACTGAACTGCTATACTTATACCTAAGGTCTGCTATATTGGAACAACTAATTTTCCAGTGCTGAAGTCTAATTAAAGACATATTTGATTGTTCTAAAGTGGGACTATTGCAAGTTGAATTCAGGTACACATTAAATATTTTATTAAAAGATATTATTAAAAGATATTATTTAAATATCTATTAAAAGATCATATTGTACAATCCTCGTCAAAAGTGAAATGTGCACAAGAAGTATGCCAAATAAAGTTCAATTATGATTTTTATATCACCACATTTCGAGTTATCGTTCAGTAAATATTTAAATAGATTTGGATAAAACTTATGAAATAATTTTTTTTACTGAGGTATTGTCATGATTAGTCAAAAGGCCAAACAGCAGCAACTTAAATACAAGACAAATAAGAGTAATAACGATGAACACCTGACAAGATTAAATGAATTACCATGACAACTAAAGAGTGGTGGGAAAACTGAACAAAGGAAGATGTGACTGAAGAAAACCAATAGCTATGTTTCCATCTAAAGATGCAAATGTAACTTACAGTACGTGCAAAACTTGAATATCGCATTAACATTTGCGAATAAAGCACCGTTTCGGTCCGAGTTTAAAGAGAACAAAAACTTCCTGATAAACTGGCACTAAATATATCTAAGAAAACTAGGAGAAGCCACTGAATATAATAATTTTCATATGTAATAAATTACTTGCGCTTCAGAGAGAGCAGATGTAACACAATAAATGCGGTCATTGCTTTTAGAGATGGATGCCTGCTATTTGGGAATGCAGTTATGTAAGACCGTAATTATACAGAAATACTTTGGTGACAGACTTTCCTCAGGTTTTAAGAAAGTCCAAAACAAAATAAAGATGCTGTGAACGAGATCGGTCCGCTGGTTAGTCAAGTTATCCCATCTCATATCGCAAAGTCACATGACTTTTCCAATGCGCATGGTAGAATTTATTCAGTAAATGTGTTTCCATTGTAGTTTATGCACATTGTTTCTTATCGGATAAAAGGTTTATCCTATGTAGTTGTGGACATACGTTTTTTATACACATTTTTTGAATTTATGCACATCTTGGTGTTTCCATTCAGCGTTCTTTTATTCTTTTATGCGATAATCCAAAATGAGCATAAAAATAGATGAATGGAAACATAGATGGTGACAAGTCCATGAAAACAAAACTAATAGTCCATAATGATGAAACTAACTATATTTATTTGTTTTTTTAAGAAGTCTCTTACTTTCATGAAGGCTGTATTTGATTGAATAAAATAAAGTGATTATTATTAGTTAGCGACAACTACTATTAGCGGTTTACTTGTATTTTTTCCTTTGCAATTTGTGACATTCTGGACATGAACAAAAAATAAATAAAATCATTTGTTATGTATAATCTGTTATCAATATAACAGCAACTGCTTCACATTATATAGCACGTCACATACTGTACATCTTCACATCACAATCAAACACAATTAAAATGTAAAATATGCAGTAAACACACTATCTGAATAGCAGATGACACATGTGCTTCACTGTGTAGTAATATCACACAATCACTTATGAAATATTGCCACTTGTATTCAGGCTTTAAATAAACTTCAATCAATTCCGGCTAATCCATTTGCTTGTTTTATAGTAGGCGAGAATAATGCTCATCATTGCAACACACACACAGCAGCTCAGGGACAAACATGCCGGTCCATTCAGTATTCACTTAGGGACACACACCTCTCCTACAAACACTTGTGAGAGCCGTTTACTCTCATTAAAGTCGACTTCTTAATCCTCAGCTATAGAGGCGGCGTGCAGGCTAGATGAATTCAGAGAGCGATCTTGTTCTCTTTCCCTCCCTCTGTTTTTATTTCCTCCAGATTATTCATCTTTGTTTGTGTCTTCGAGTCATTACACTGCTGCTTGGCTAACAGTATAACTCGCCCAAGCTAAATACACTTAACACCTTTGTTTACCCCCATGTCTTCCCCCAAATGTTCTTCTGGCTTGAACTGAATTCCATTCCTTTGGAAGTTAAAATATGTTCTTGAAAATCAGAAAACAACGATGGTGATTTTTAAATCGCTATAGAGAATCCTTTGAATTACTGTTGCAGTGAACAACTAGAGGAATCACTCCTGGAATACTGATGCTTGACATCATCATAACTATAGGAGAAATATTTCTATGAAATATTTATATCCCCCCCAAAATTCCCTGTGTTCCATTTCAGTTTTTTTGGATTCTGTGTTTTGTGGTTTTATTTAATTTCAAAATCATTAAAGGTTTCTAAATGAATTCAAACTATCAACAGCTGTCAGTCACATTTGTTTAATCACAGTGATTACCCACACAAGTTTGTTTGTTCATTTTTCTTCGCTTGTTTGACAAGCAGTTTATTTAGCAAGAATGTCTTCAATTTATCAAAAGTGACAGTAAAACATTAATAATGACACAATCTTTCTATTTCAAATAAATGTTGTTGAATTTAGTTTGATAAACAAAGAACCCTGACAAAATAGACCATATTACACTTTGTTATTTAATTAATTTATGTATTAATTTTAATTTAATATGATCAGCTTCAGCCTTTTTTTTATATTTAAAATTGTTAGAAATGTTATTACATTTCACATGTTGATGTTAAACATTTTTAATCATATGAAAAATTAAAACACAGCATTGTCATTTTTTTTAATAAAACACTTGTTTTCATGTTAGTCAAATAATAATGATAATAATAATAATAATAATAAAGCAAAATATTATAATTATTACATTGAATAATACATTATAGCATACAAGTAATATATTTTATAATAGTCACAATTTAGTTTACATCAGGTTAAACTGAGTAAATAATTAAAATAAAGAGTATGAATTATTTAAAACAAATATTTTACATGAGAACAAGCATGGTTTTTATAAGGCATAACATTTAAAAAAAAAAAAAAAAAAAAAAAATATATATATATATATATATATATATATATTTTTTTTTTTTTACCAGTAGAACGTTGCAACAGACCAATCAAAACAAAGTATTAAAGAGAGCTATATGATAAACATAAAAGCTTGCCTGATTGGCTGTGACTGTTGCTTAGCGCATCCTTTCTGCTTTCAGTAAGGAAGGGAATATTGCTTTGCTATTGCTTCGAAATTTGTTGCATCATGCCAAGACAAGATTATAAATGGTAAAAGACCTCATAAACCACAGGAGATGATCTCACATTATCAAAACCCAACAGCATGTTTTTCTGTAAAAACATGCTCATTTGTTTAACTATGCAGATTTCATAAATGAAAGTCAAATAGCTTAATATGAAGTCCTCGCCAGGCTGAAGTCGTGCACAGGCCACAAGAGATGAGCCTCAGCTCTGTAAATACTGCAACAATTCCCCTTCACCGCTCTCCTCTCTCCCTCTCTCGATCCGTCTTTTTGCTCTCTCCTGAATACTAACACAGCCCTGGGTCTGTTTGCCTAGCACTGACGGAAACAGCAACATGTCGGTGTGTTTCAGCAGTCAGGTGTGTGTGTGTGTGTGGTGAAGGAGGAGGCTTTGATATTTACATTCTGGATATATCAGCCACTCTGTACTTCCAAACACACAGAGCTGGCCTTTAAAACCCAGACGTGGATTCATAATGGAAGACAATGGTGGAAGAGATGGAAGAAAGGGGGATTGTAAAACAACCTGTATAAACAAATGAGTTGCCAAGCAGTTAAACAAATCAGTGAGTTAGAAACAGATTTTTTTTTTATTTTGCCATAAGACCAGAAACATACCTCATGTTCCTCTGGCCGTAACAATCCCCCATCCTCAAGGGGGCGATAGAGTTACCTATAAATGTCTGTGAAATTAAACCAGAAATAATTTAGGTAGCTAATATAAAAATGTGCTGATTTTAAATAGCTGTCTGAGTATGATTTGTTTCCAAACGTCACTCTGCAATGTTCCATTAGCGCCCCTTGTGACACCACTGACATTTAGCTATATGCGTTGTACTACAAATAAAATCTTTATACGTTTCAGAATGCAAAACCACACAAACAAAATATTTAGAATGCAAAGACGCATAAACATTTAAGAGTTTAGAGTTGGAAAGATGTTTTCATTTTTTCGTGTCTCTTATGCGTACTAAGGCGGCATTTATTTTATTTTAAATGCCGCAAAACAGTAATATTGTAAAATACCATTACTATTTAAAATAACCGTTTTCTTTTTTGATATATTTGTTAAATGTAATTTATTCCTGTGATGCAAAGCTGAATTTTCAGCACCATTACTCCAGAATTCAGTGTCACAAGATCCTTCAGAAACCATTCTAATATGCGGACTTGCTATGTAAAAAAAAAAAAAAATTGTTGAAACCATGATGCATTTTTTTCAGGATTCTTTGATGAAAAGAAAGTGGCAGAGAACATAACTTAATTGAAATAGAAATGTTTTGTAATGTTTAATTTAATGTGTTTAATTAATGTGTCCTTGCTAAATAAAGGTATTAAATACTTAAAAAAATATATACTGTCCCCAAGCTTTTGAACTGTAGTGTACCTCTGTGGAAGAGTAGATTTCAGGCCTGTGATGAGATTTAAAGGCAACCCTGATCCAGCAACCTATGAGTAAACACTGCTCACAGTTTGACCTGACTGCTTCATCTGAATTGCTCACTTGCCTCCACCACACACACACAAACACACATACAGTGCACCTTGGGACGTAGCTCAGATGAAATGTGCCTCTGGGTCAGGGTTCTACAATGGGAGGATAACTCAAATGGCACCATGTCATAATCCATTACAGACTGTTATAGGCTGTGCAGTAAATTGCACAATAACAGCAGGTCCATCGAGTGACGTGAGGCAGAGATAGTGCAGGCCTGTGATGAACTCTCCAGTACGCACTGCAGGCTCATTTTATGAGATCTAAAGCAGATCTGATAATGGATCTCATTTTACTCACTGTTGCCAGATTATACAGATCAGCACATTCAAACCAAAGCTGGTTATTGATTAATATAAAATCATATCACCCCTCCAACTTATCTTTCGCGTTTTATGGCCTTTGCCTGTACTACTGGAATGTCTTTATAAAAATGTAACAAAATAAACAGTCAGTGAGTCATTCTACAAAACAACGGCCAATTGCGTTTTTATTTCCTTGTAGTTTGTTTGGAATGACCCTCAGTATCCCTATTGCACTTGGAAACGTCTATTTTATGTGCAGGTTTTCATTTGGAAGATGTCTTTTTTAAAGCGTTTGCATATGCAAATATTCTATGAGACATTTCCCGACAGATGTTAAATAGACCTTTAGAAACTGTATTTAAGATGTTTATGATTTAGAATATTTGTAAAACTGACTTTTAAAGACATTTATAAGATGTTTGAACGCAGAAGGTGATTCACCCTGAGAGAAAGAAACACACACACACACACACACACACAAAAGCTATTGTTAATATGGCACAAGGACTTAGCACAGTAAGAAGAGTAAGAAGTTCATAAATTGTGTATATATTCATTTTTTTTTTCAAAATCTTATTTTTAAAAGAGAATTCTGAACAGAGAAAAACATTTGCAATATGTAAAATAACTTGCTTCTTTTTTCCCCCTTTTTTTAGGAAGGACAAGAGGCATAATTAAAAAGAAACATTGAAAGGAAATCAGCTAAAGTTAGCATGCATAGCCTAGCATGACAGAATGAACATGGCTGAATGAGAGCAACAAACTCAAAAATGATAATTTTTTTCTGAGGTTTAGCTTTCTTTTTGAAGCAAAAACAGAGAATTAAAACAGAAACAAGCATGAGGAAGCGATCGAGAGAGAGCGGTGAGCGTTTCTCATTAGCATGCTCAGTCAGGTACGGCTCTGGTCTGGCTAGCTCCGAGCATATCCAGCTGTACTGGAGTCTGCCAGCTGTCCTGGCCCACAGACCCGGCCATAATTACCGCTTTAAGAAGAGGGAAAACGGGCGTATTATGAATACTTCCCTCCGCCTCTATCTATCTCATCAATGCGTCTGTCGTCGTCTAATTAGCGGTCTAACTGATGAAAAATACCCTTGTCAAAATAACTCAAATAATGACAAAAGTTTACGCAGCACCCCATTTACAGCAGAACTGCCTCAAAGAACAAAAGCTGTCAGAGAAGAAAGTTCACCGATGTCAAAAAAAAGAGAAAAAAAAGAGAGCGGGAAACAATGGATTAGGTTTTTTAGGCGAGTCTATACTTACATTTAGTTATTTCGCACCAGTTAAAAGAGAATCTAGAAAAGAAGATGACAATCTATCTCAAGTAAGATGGCAAAAAATCGGTTTCTGAAACAATACCAAATCCAAACATTCAGAATTTCTCAAATTTTGAATTGAAGGTTTAAAATTAAGAAAAAATAAATAGTTGTATAAAACCAAATATAATATTTGTCCTGTATCCAAATTTACTTACTACATAGTAGGTGAAAACAGTTCATTCACAGAATTCACTGTATTTAGAAGAAAACTAATCAGATGACTTACTACTTCCTCAGAGTTTCTGATTTGTTCATCTGAAAAACAGTCCCATGAGGCCACAGGAGAGGATTTGTGAATGGCAGTGAAGCAACACAACAATGAAGCAACAATGGCAGATGCTGTATGTCCGGATTTCATTCATACTACACACATATATACTAAAAATAATATACTATAACAATAGTCACTAAATAAGATCCAAATATGACAATCAAATAAGATCAAATCAAATGTTTTCAACTTTATTCTGCCAACTACTGGTGTGGAGGAGGCATCACAAACAAATGTTTCCATTTTTAACCCAGACCTACCCTATTTATTGACATACTGGCCACACATGATTCATATAATTTAAAACAATAGGTTTTTTTGCAGAGCATTATTTGGCTGGTCATGTAATCTCAACATGGCCACCACCATTACAGAATGAAACACATGCTAACAAAAGTACAATTAATTTCTTTAAAAGTAATATTTCCTCAGAGGGAATAACATATAACACCTTCAAAATTCTTACATAACAGTACTAGCTGTTGCATATTAGATTCACATAAACAAACACACCCCACAGGAAGTACTTTGTCTGTCTGATTAAGAGTAAATACCAAACATGAGGGTCGACCTGCTGTGCTCTGCACAACATCTGGAGTGGATCAACATCTGTGTCCAGGTTGCCAACTTCGCTAAACAAAAGCTGGCAGCCTTGAGCACAGAGCTAATAGAGAATGATAGGAAGGGGGTAGATGATGATGATGAAGGCCTGCGGAGAGGTGAACAGAAGATCTGGGAGACTCACAAGATGCTTGTGCCTGTTAACAAACAGATGGAGGTTTGACTACGGCTGAAGCGTGAAAAAAGATGATAATTTGAAGGTCTTTTCAATTGTTTTCATCCATAATACAACTATATCCAATTGTCTTTCATCAAATGGAGAAAAAAGTAATTGTATCAAAAATATGTTTGTGTTTGTTAGAATAAAGAATCGCATACTGCTTAGGAATAATAGGTAAATAATATACTTTTTTGTGCACACTGTGCCTTTAAGGATCATTTTACTGTTCAGTTGAATGAAACATTTATGGACTCCACTAATGCAAGCAAATCATGAAACGTGAAAGCATTTACCAAGTGATGGCTTTTCAACAATCAGAAGTGGCAGAGCAAAGGCAACATATCAAATTCCATCTTCAAACCGCTTTCTATAGAGCTTCACAGTGGCTGTGAGCTGATAATTCAAAGGTGGCATCTGGGGATGAAATTACCTTATGTGGGTTGTCATGAAAAGAAAGAAGCAGTATTTTCCGTCCTTTAAATTAAAACCTATTAATGGAAGCACTGCAGTGAACACAAAGAATTTCAAATTAATATCCACTGAATAGGCTGAGGTTTGCATGCAGTGATCATAACGCTTCCGCAGTCCTGCGTTACAGAGTTGCAAAGTGTCTGTCGAAAACGGTCATACAGAAAATGTATTTCGGGGTGTGGCATTTGGGGCAAGATGCCTGATGGTTCCTGGAAGTAGATATCGATCTTGTTTCAAGGTTTTTGATACTGTGCTTAGCCAGAGAGCAGTTTCTCTACATTCATTAATCATTCAGATATGCTTGTTGTGTTTACAGTCCAAATCTAGCACATTTTTGCGAGAGGCTTTTCAATTTAGATGCTTTAAAGATAATAGTGCTTCACCGCCAATGTGCGACTGCTTCAGTGCTTTAAATTACTATGCATAATGTATCTCGAAATGGCACTTGCGTGGTTTTTGGACTGGTTTTCACCATCGTTCAACGCAGTGCTATTTACTCATCAAATTAATTTGAATCTGCCGGTTTGTAGGTATGTTTAACAGCATATTATGAGGCTTTTATTGACGGTGAGACTATTAAACAATACTTCACTGCGAGAGTGTTTGGAAAAGTATAATCAACAAAAACTAGCTAAATGACATAATTTTCAAGAAATATGGTGACTTTCACTATGTTTGATGTAGATGCTAGACAAACAATCAAAACCTTTTCCTAAACCACATCCACATAGAATGTCAACTGGACTACAATAACACTGCAGAAAATGTTTTTTGGAGTATTTCACCAATGCCACATTGAAATATGTGAATAGCTAACGATATTTAAGTGTAAACTGCCTAAGCTAAATTTGGCCCAGTGGGCCGTAAGTAGCCCAGAGAAGTCGTAAGACACGTTGTTAGGGGTTTTGTTTGATCAAGCGTAATTTCCAGGGCTCTTTAGGGAGCAATAAATAAACGGATAATGGAGCTTGATGCAAAAACGGTAAGGGCTTTGTAACTGGGCAAGCTAAGAATGATGGCTAACCGGAGGGTACGAGCATGGCAGCTTTGCAAGGCGCAAACAGAGTAAAGCCACTTGACAGGACGGCGAGCCGCTCTCAGAGTGAGGATCATTTGCCGAGTTCATTAAATCTGCCTGCAGGACAAAGTCATCTGTGCTCGTCAACAGCATTCTGCTCACAAGAAGCGATAGGTGTACAGCAACCAGATGAATTCAGAGCAGTATATGCATGAAAACATGAATGCATAACCACTAGAAAACACATGTGGAAATATAAATACACACAGGTGTGTGTAAACATGCTTTATGATATCTAGCCATGAAATCACAGTTTTAGAGGCTTAGCGTACTCTAGGACCCTTGATGTGGGTAAGAAACCCGAAGGCAGATTTGCCTCGGGAACACACACTGACTCTGAATCAATGTCTACAGTTTTATTGATTTGTGTTTATAAAAAAACTTTGCCATTAGCAAAACAGGGATTTGTAAGATCGTCTGAACTAGGGATATCAAAATTGCCGATATGAAAAGTCGATACGAGGAAAAAAAAAATTGAGATAGATTGGTATTTATGGAGTATCCAAAGTACTGACTAAATCCAGTAGCCAAGGGCATTCTAAATAACTCTTGAGTGCTAAATATCGGTATTGACTGCAGTTATTTTGGTTTCGTGAGAACACTGACCTGAACTAAATGTTTAATGAGTTGGTCAGTGTATATATTTATCAATATTTTCCTAAATGTTTTTAAATATATGTGTGTGTGTATGTGAGTATGTATAAAGATTTTTTTTTTCAAATATCCTGATTTATTATTTTATAAATATCATTAGGTTTTAGACTTACTGACCTCGACATAATCATAATAGTCTTTTTTTTTTCTTTCCCCAAAATGAATTTTAATACAGAAATTGAAAACATGCTCATCATAGAAGAAGTCTATCCAAGTTACTATACATACAAATTGCTCTTTAATCAATTTTTGAATAAATGAATCGATAAAGAGCAAAAAAATGAGTGGCATTTCATTGACTTAAATGTCACTGCAGGGGGCTGTCGGTTCTTGAAGAGTAATAATTATTAATTGTTGTGCATTAATGAATAATCTAGTTTCCTCATGATGTGGCATCATGTTCTCTTCTTTTCACCAGGTTACTGATTAAAACTTACTTGCTAATTAGCATGTACTAATTGCCTCTACTTGTGACAGGCTTGGCTGAATTACAATCTATGACTGACTAAAAATAGCATGCTCTCTCTCCCTTCCTCTGCACAGGTTGATGTCAAAGATGACTCGCTTACACAGCAGGCAAACTACACAGCAACTGTGGGAGCAGCCACAAATGCCCCAGTGTCACACCCCATCAAACCCCTGACCGAAGAGCACAAAGCATCTCCTGTCTCTGGACAGCAGGGGTTGATGGGAATAATGCAAAGCTTTTAACATAGGCCTACAGTTCTGTACTAAGCAATAAGGCTTTATCATAAGAAATCCTCTCAACGACACAAATGCTTGCTAATTTTTAGTAGCTAGCTCTTACGTAACAGGCTTCTACGTTAGCTTACAGCTTAGCAAGCTAATTTCACATTTGCTTCCCTGACACTGGCAGACAATGTCAACGTAGACATCCAAACGTATGCAATAGAGAATGATGACAAATGTCAGCCTGCAGGAAGTATTCAAATGTTAGACTGTGTAATTATCACTTGAAAATAGATGTATAAAAACACTAAAACATCAAGATCCTTTGACTGAAATCGTCTTTGATGTGCTAATATATGCATACACACACAGAGGTTGTGACTTCTAACACTACAATCTTTGCAAGCTCTTTTCAGTAGGGAATTGAATAGATTATATAAACATACTTCAATTCTACACATAATGCCTAATATAAAAAGCCTTTACTACCGACACTACTATGGCATTGAATGCACTGACTCTTAACAAAGAAATGCTCCTCTGAAAGATGCTTCCCCCCCCTAAGCAAGCCATTAAATGGTGGATAATGTACAATAAAGACCACAAGATCACAGAATTTCAACAAACAAAAGTGTTTGTTGTAAGCCATCTTTGCAATAGGGCCACCCTTAATGCTGGCAAACATAAGAAAACAATGGCAGGGAAAAGGGGAAGCATTTAAATAAATAAAAATAAATATCATTGGTTGCCGCAGGCTTGGTGGCACAGTAAAAGATTAATGCTATTCTTCTGCAAATATTGCTCAGATGGACAACATGAGTCACTTTCTCAACAGTAAAGCATTCATGAAAGCAAAAGCCAGGGGAGACCCTAAGGCAAGGCCTCTGGGAGTTAGCTGGACAGCTCTGGATGAAAGACCAGCTGTCTATCAGAGGCAGTTCATGTGTTTTAGTGGTAGCAGAACACAATGGCTTTTGAAAGAGAGAAATTTAAATGTTCCTCTTTCGGAAGTGTCTCTATGTATGTGCGAGTGTAGTTTGCTCACCTGAGTAGGCCCAGTAGGACTCTTCAGCCGCTCTGCGGTGCCTGTCACCAATTGGCCGTTCATGATGCTCCGCTTTGTTCCCTTCAGCCAATGCTGAAACAGAAAAATAATGAGTCATAGTTTTAGATTATGTGTTGAGATGGTCATATGTGACTTGGCATTTAACCCGTCCAAAATGCACACACACAGCAGTGAACACACACACCGTGAACACACACCCGAAGCAGTGGGCAGCCATTTATGCTGCGGCGCCCAGGGAACAGTTGGGGGTTCGGTGCCTTGCTCAAGGGAACCTCAGTCTTGGTATTGCCGGCCCGAGACTCGAACCCCTATTTCATGTGCTATTTTCCAAAAAGCCTTCCCTGCTGGCTGATTAATATTAAAAGTCTTTGTTACACTTGGTTACATATCCAAAATCTGCCAAAAAAATTATGTTTTATCTCTAAACATTTGTAAATAATTAAATTAAATATTGTCTAAATTGTTTGATTTTAGTGTACATATTTAACTTAGTTGTATTACCCTACACCGTGTTAGTTTTCTGTATTGGGATCAGCCACTGAATAATCGATTTTCATATAGGAATCCACACGAGTGCACAAACATACACAAATCACGATGGTCGAACTACAAATCACTACTTGTGGCACAAAAACAAATCATGAGATACAACCTCACACAGTAATATACCAGCCTGTGATCTCTGGCTGAACCAAGTCATTAAATCCTGTATAAACCAATCTGGCTAAAAAAAAAAAACACTCTATTAGAGAGAAAAACAGCCCCCCACACAGCTGTATTTACAGCCTGTCTGCTCTGGGATTAGTTTCCCCCTCCCTCATTAAACATGTATGAGGGGCTAAATAAATAAACAAGTCCTGATTGGCCGGTGAGAGGAAGGCTAAAGCGCTAAGTGGTGAGTCAAAGAGGCTGCGGACAGAGCGTTGGCAGCCAGAGACAGTGAGCTGTTCCACCGCTCCATCAGAGACACCAAGACCAGGTGTGTCCCACCGTTAGGCCGAACTAATCAAGACTTAACCAAGCAAGAGTTCCAGACCCCTTCGCCTACTTGCTCAGGGCTCTAAGGCTCATATTAGCTGTGAGAATACAACACCAGAGGATTGGGGAGCTTAGATTAGCTTAAAAACCCAAACCTCTCGGTCGCCAAGGATGCCAGAGATGTGTCTGGGTTGAATGAGAATTTGTTTCGACTTGCAGCAGGGGCTGGAGGGGTTAGGAAGGATGGCACACATCCCAGCAGCCTGTGGCCTCTGTGTGAGTTTATCAGAGGCGATCTCGACCCCTCGGTTCCTTGCTGCAGGATGTCAGGGATGCACTGGAAGGTGAAGAGATGACGTGAGATCAGCCTCACAGCTGTCGTCCACGTCCAAACTCTCAAACTCACTGTGGCAGGACTTGGGGGTGACTGCCATTTTAAATCTACACTGACCCCCAAAAAAGACTCACTAGAAGAGAAGGAAGAGAAAAGCTGAAGAAAGCACTAAAAGGACTAAAACCATGGCAAGATGTTAATGAGAAATGGGCCACATTGTTTCCACAAGCCTGCAGATGTGCTGACCACACTATGATAACAAGGACACACTGCCTAAAAGGCATCACTCAAAACATAATGCAATTTACATGGCCCCTCTCTCTCTGAGCATGCTGGGTAAGTATATTTTGATATGAACAATGGGTGAATTTTTGTTTCAATGACAAACTGCCTTCTGCTCCTCGCTGCTCTACTTCTTCAGGATAGCGGCTTGGGCATGGTGGTGAATGCCAATGAGAGGGTATGCTTTGGCTTCTCTATGAATTACATTATTGATTGCCGATATTCTTTGAACAGAAAATGTAATTATGCAATGCGGCATTCTGGGCTTAGTCGCTATCCTCCCGATATGTCACTCATGCTCATTCTCTTTCTCTCAGTCACTGCCTGCCTCCCTTTGTCCCTGTCCATCCATCAGTGAAGCTGTCTCCCTCTCTCCAACACTCCAAAACTTACTTCCTGTGAGTAACTTGGAGAGACCTGGGATGCTCTAAGAAGTCAATACATCAGCAGCTGGGTCGACCTCTTCTAGAGGCTTGCTTTCTTCATTCCTGTCTTTGAGAGATCTCTTCCAAACCTGTCTACGTTCCCATATCCAGTTCTGGCTGTTTCACTCACATTGTCACTTGCTTCAAGAAGAACCAATGTTTGTTTTTTGGGCTTTGGCCAATACCAGCTCCTACTGTACATCTTTCAACAAACACCATCCCTGTACCCCAGGCCTTATTTTCTCTCCTCCAGATGTCTTCAACAATGGAGCATGAATGCTTTAAACAACCAAATAATTGGGCAACAGCACCTTATCGAATGTGACTCAACATTCAATCAAATAGAAGCACCATGTTCCAACCCAACAGCCTGTAGATACATTCTAGAAAGAGAAATGGAGAGTTTGGAGACTGGAGGTGAAAAGGTCGTATTGGAAAACCTACTATGCTAAGGACCATTTGGCCAGATGGTGGAAAAATGCTTTAAGAGACACTTCACAGATGACTTATCTTCTTGTGTGGGACTGTTTTCAGATGTGCAGTGGGCATCACATGTAAATCAAGCTATACGAATTGGGACATACCATATACAGACCGATTTTTCTGATTTTATTGATTCATTCAAATTTAATGTTTTGCCATGATTTTATTTAAATAAAAAAAAGAGGAATTGCGATTTTTAATATAATTATTTTAAAATGTTAGAATTAGACACTTTGACAATATGCCAGTTATAACAGTAAAGAGAAAAGAACGATCCAACCGCATTTCGAGTCCGTGATGAACTGCTCACATGTGATGCACTCACATCGCTAGGCGACATTCACACAGAATGCACTTTTGTGTTGACGAAGACACGGGCAGTGGAATACGAAAAAAATGCAAGAAGATGGGATTGAACTTGTTTTAATTTGAATGGTGCATTTTTAGAATGCCGTTTCATGTGTGAGACACTGCAAGAGACACGAGTGCAACAGTCAAATGCGTTATAGTCTACTGGTCTTATACCTTCAGTCATTTAGAATTTGAATTACCTTGCTTTTTGAGATTTCTTTTAAGCATATTCCTCATATTATTTCTGAACATATAATATGTATAAGACAAGTTTGTACACAATGTAGTTGCAGTTCCTGCATCTTTTTTTGCAAATATATTTAACAAGTGATTTGTTTAACATTTACATGTTGACAACTTAATGTGTGGTGCACTTGGAATAAATGTTTATTTAACTACTGTAGATGGTTAACAAAGAAAAGGTTCATTGAATCATGTTGTAGTAAAAAATTTAAGTTGATTAGTTAAAATCGTAAAAAATTAAGAATCGGTCAAAATGTCTGAATTGAGATTTAAATTTTTTGCCAAAATGCCCTTCCCTAAGACAAACTCTAAAGTTAGCATGTTAAGGGTGATTTTACTACTTAACTATTTATGCTGTATGTGTTATCTAATGTGTTTAATGATTTTAAGAATGTCATAACAGGCCTGTCACTATGTCACTCAATATAATGATCAAATCAGTCTGTCCTCATTTTCTAATATGTCATAGAATTTAGTCTGTAATTCAACTATGTTTCGACACAATGCCAGACAGGGTTTGTTAAACTTGTTAAAACATGCATGCATAGTTATAGTTTAATGCTTTGCCTCATAGAGCTCAATGCATCGGTGCATTAGTCAACAATGACAATGGTCAAATCATTGTACCCAACTTCTAAAAGATTGATTGATTTGATTGATTGATTTTAATTTTTAGACATAAAAACAGCATTTACATTTATGTTTATGAACTATTTTCCTTTAGAGCATCCCAAATGATTTCATTCAAATTTTCCTAACTTCAAGAGGCATTTTCCAGCAATTTCCTCCTGACAGTATGGTTTAGAAACACACACACATTCAGAGAAGAAGGCACTTACAAGAATTCAAAAATTAGTTTGACACCCTCTGCCCCTGCTTTGGGTACTGTGAAGAAGAAAACTCCATCTCTTGCCCTGCTTTGAGAGCAGGAGAGGGGAACAGAGAGAGAAATAGAGAACTTTACAAAGAGATACCAAGAATGACCAACCACCACTGGAAAAACAACAACTCATAGCCAGATTACAAACAGACCCACACACACTCAATTCAACCCAATATGCACAAAGAGCCTTCATCCACACACACATGATCAAGAGAATGCATGAGGCTGGGCTAACATCAGACACACACCAAAAGAATGTCATATTGTTCAAAAACAAGCAATATCGGCTTAAAGCACAATCTTTCAAAATCCAGAATCAACTGTGAGTCGATGCCAGTGTACGCTTGCCTTCTGTGATCAAATCTCCGGCGCCAGGGGTTCCATCTAGCCTGGCTTTTCTAAATGATTTCTGACGTAATTGATTTACATCCCTCTATTAGAGCTGCAGAGTTTTATGAGGAAGATATTGGGAGTCGACGTTTTTGTCAGGCTGTCTCCATAGAAAGAACGACAGAATGAGCAGAGTTATGAGGGCTTCGTTTTCAGACACGGATTCCAGAACTCTCAATGGGACAAGTCTCGGAGGAGCCATGCAACGTCGTCTAACTGCCACTTTGAGATTGCTTTTGCAGAGGACGGGCCAATCATCGCATAATGAAAGTGTGTGTCAAAGAAGTTTATTTTAAATGAAACTTAAGGAGCTCTCTATGCCAACAACCATTGGTGATCAATAAAAGTTGTGCAGATAATTCAGAAATATTTAAACTTGAGACCCTAAAGGAAAAGAAAGTGCACATGTTGTGGGTAATAGTTTAAAAAAAATGCATAAATGTAGAAAGCAATGGCTGCCATGGCTACGCAGATGGCTAGTATGTTAGAAAACAGAATAATCACACTGGCGATATTAGTATAAATCCCGGGAAAACTGACTAGATAATGAAAATATGAATAAAGTCCTATCCATTTTACCACATTTAATAGTAATAACAGAGATTTGCTTGTGAAATTATGCTAGCATTTAAGCTAACAACGTCATCACTTGTAGAACACCTGTAGGCTTCTAAATCCAGAAACACATGTGAAAAACTCATGCTAAAACTACAATACTCTCAAAATGCTTGAAATCATACAGCCATACTCTTTTGTATGAATATTGGAATATTGATTAAATGGCCAAATATTTTTTGGCACCACTGTGTGTAAAATTAAACAGAATAAATACAATACAATAAGGTAAAATACAGAACTGTATAACTAGTATTCAGGGTTCTATGATAAATAAATAAATAAATAAAGTAGTGGTGTTAGTGTCCACTATTCAATTCTGACTGTCATTCAGTTATTAATGTTCAGTTATTAATGGTGACTTCAGCCTAAGGGGAAAAGCTGTTCTCATGCTTAATTATTTCGGTTAGATAGTTTTGAATTTTAAGTTTGTTGCAGCTTCATTGAAATGCACATCAGGCATTCACATTCATGCACTTAACCTTGATTTTGCTTTTGTCTTTTTGGACAGGAGGGTCAGCATGTCTATGTGTGTCCTAATGGACTCATTAATATTCTCCTCCGGTCTCTCCTGAAGGGCATATCCAGGACACATATATACCCCACCGTCCCACGTGAAGATGCAGATGCTTTTACACATATGGAGCAACATCTGTCACCCAAATCTGTCCAGAAATCTAAGATGGCAGCAAATACAGCGAGAACACGCTAGGGAAGATGCAAGAAACACAGATTAGGGCAAGTTGTGAGCATCAGAAAAACAATGGCGTCAACCCCTTTACCCATGGTCCACTTCTAATGCCAATCAGGAAAAGCTTGTCCATACAGTACATGGTTTGATGTTCAAAAAACCATGGCACTTTTTAGAAGACCTGACTCTTAATTTTATAGTTTCCAGATTAATCTGCGGCAACTAGTATAACACTGATGTACAGTATAGATTTAAAATCTCAGTCAACATTAATCCTCTTGTGATTTAATCCAAATATTTGGCTTCATTTGGATGCAAATTACAACTATGAAAAATTGATAATGTACAACCTCTGGCACTGAGAAGTCAAACTCCTTTTAGCTAAATTAATTTAAAAGCACACAATGTACTTTTTGTGTGGAATTAATACAATATTTGAGGCGGGATCAGCTTTCTTTAATGTAATTAACTTCATTTTGAGTAAAGTATCAGCTGAGTGCTGGGATTTCTATTATGCCTTTTAGCCAAAATGGTACCACTCTCAAAGAACCTCACGTGTTCAAAACAAATGAGGTCACTGACTGTGTGTCAATAAAAAATGGAAGGAGACATATATTTTTACATTACTAGATCTCTAGTAAGGACCGAAACAGAGATCTTCATTACACGGGTTGGAACAACTGGCACATGCTGGTGGTTGCTGATTCAAAAATAACATATTTTATATACCGACAGCCGACAGTGGACAGCTGCTTCAGCCTGTCGTGGTTCAACTCCCACAGCTGTGAAGAGAGGTGACGCGTTTGCATCGAGTGTGCAAAACTCTCCTGTGTCTTGTACGTATTTCAATATCAATGCCTGTAGACTCGTCAAACGATGGTGAGGGAATTTGCGTCCCATCCATGCTGGGATTAAAAACATGCCACACTGTGAATCTAACAGGACAAAGCCTTTGAGGTCTCCAGACATCAGCTTTTGTAGCATTTGTTATGTCTACATCAGAGTCCTGTGGCTCAGCAGCTATCTTAATGACTTCAAGGACAAGACAGGAGGTCTATTGTTTATGGAGCACTGAGTCCAAAAGAGCAAGAAAGAAGGAGACTGAGAGAAACGGACCGTTATTAAATCGGAAAGGCGCCTAAGCAGCTGACAAGCAGTGTGTGACTGTGTGTGTGTGTGTGTGTGTGTGTCAAATAGGGAATGAGAGAATGAGAAAGGGGGAGAGACAGTGAGAGGGAGAAAGAAAAATGGTGCTGGCAGCGCCAGGCGACACTGTTAGACATAATAACATAATTTGAAGTAATGATGGTTGCCCTTTAAGATAGTCCACGGGGAGAGAAAGAGAGATGAACTAGACTGTCTTTGGTCTCCAAAAACAGCGTCCAGCCACACTGATGGCAAAAACCATTTATAACAAAAGCAAACAGTGTACTGTCACTCCTTGACCAATTAGGTTAAAAACACGACATGAATGATTGGCCAAAGCATTAGAAGCACACAGTTCCACTGTATATCCATTATTGGGGCAGTAAAAATTAAGCCTATAATACCTGGAGAAAGCCAGCTGTTAGCATTCCCATAGATCACAAATGGCAGTTGACCCCCTCAAGAAGGATTCAATATATATTTTATTGTTGACAGGATCTAACAAATTTGCTCAGGGTCTATCTGACACAATAAGGAAACAACATAGGTCCATTGGAACAACTATGGCTACGTATATAGGCCTACATAAAATTCACTGCAGCTTCCAGTTGAAATGAACACTAGAGGTAATAAAATGCCAACAACTTGTATTGCTTTCTACACATATTACACTTGCGATGTAGAGTGTTCTGATGCTATACCTGTAAAACACAAGTCACAATGAAAAACTCAAATACTTGTAGATGCAAGCTAAAATGTCATTGTTGGTTCTTCAAATGCATTTTTTTCTCAGTTTGCTTTTCTAACACCAGTGGTTAGGTTTAGTTTGGGTGGTACAGTATGGCATTTCAAACATTCCAAACGTTATACAAAATTAATCTTTACAAACTTTAGTGAAAAGCACAACAACCAAGTTAATAAAATGTTTCCAGATTCACACTTAAGAAAAACCGAATGTGCGCTATAAACACGAGTTATTAATGCAGTTTATGTTTTTCAGAGTCCTACCAAAACAAATGGTCTCTGTCAAAACTATTATAATGGAATGTCTGTGATTCATGTATTGTGTATTTTATTCTGTCAGAACACACAACTGATTTTGAATGGACTTACCAGTTTATGCTAATGCTAGCTATTGCAATGCGTAAACATTCAAAGCCTATTTAATGAATACATGGGGGTCATAAGCGTGTATGTGCGAATCACAAACTGTATACAAGCAGGAAAGGAGGTGCTTAATCATTTTTGCACCTGTTTGTGATTAGCAAACCCTCACACTCATAGCGGGGCATTAAGAATGTTAAAGACGCTGGCGGAGCGAACTGCAAGAGCCTCGATTAGACAGCAGTCAGTCACCGTAAGGAAAGAGAATGAGAAAACTGCTTCCCGTGGCTTTGACTGGGAGGAGACGCTGGCGCTGCTCCAGTGGACGTGTGTTTGTGTTCGAAGTGTGTGGAAAAGGGGGCGCCTCGGGGCAGGATGTTCGGGCATGGAACTCGGGCCCACAGGAAACGAGAGAGAAAAAGACGAGACCTCGAAATAGCGCTCTACATCCCCTCACTTCTATTTGCATACAAAAGCTAGAACTGACCATGGAGTTCAGTCCCTCGAGGTTCCTATTGAATGCCAGGAACGCTCTCGGTACCTCTTACTCTCTCGCTCTCTCTCTTTAGCTTTCTCTCACAGTTTTGCCCAGAACTCCTTGGAGTCTATCAGGCACTGCATTATGCTTTCTGCTGGCTTCATTAGTCCTGTATGCTGCACCGGAGAATTTCATTACATACACACGCAGCCAAAGTTCACTAAAAAACAACAGTCCCTGGGCTACACGAGTTTCCTTTGTGATCTGATTACCCAGAGAGAGTGAGAAAGATAGCGTTTGTGGATATAAGAACTGATGTGAGCAAAAAAAAGAAAGAAATCAAATAACAAAAAATAAATCATGGAATAGATCCACACCCAATGAGAATTGTGTTGATGTTAAGAAACAAAACGCATAAAATGAACGGCGCTTTCACAGAAGGGCTGGATCCCAACCAGGCCGCCATGTGTTCTGCGAAACTGCGAATGTTCTTTGCCCTTTGCAATATGCTTCACAGATCTTCCCTATGAATAAATCACGACGGTAGATACCGCATCTCCTGCATCAAATTCTCATTCATGTCATTTGTCTCACTTGGGATTTTCATCTATGTCTCATTTATATTATTTTAAACAATTAGTCATCACCAGCCTGTTTGGCTTGACAGAGATGAGTTTAATTTTGCCACAAATATGCCTTTGATGACAGTGGTGTGATGTTCTAGTGTTTTTTAAATGTGTGAATGTTTCATATTGGAGTTTTAAGTAAAATCATTGTGCTAATGTCAAGAAACATTGACAAACACGTGTTTTACAGCTCCTGTTTTGTGCGTAGGTGACTGCATGTGTTTCGTAACCTCATCTGGAAAGAGAAAAGGCAATGTGTTTAGCCTCAACTGGTTGCGATGACACCACACATGCTGCCGCCATCCGGCTAATGATTCTGAATCGATACGGAGGCCTGTGGTGCTCCTTCATGCAAAAGGGGTCACATCGCAGGTCACGGCTAATCTATTACTGCCCAAACACCAATACGGCCTTGGACACAGAAAATGTCAGCACAAAAGTAAATGGAGAGAAGAATGTATTAATGCATAACTGATACAGGGAGGAAATGTGCGTACCTTTTAAAAGGTGAAGTATGCAACTTTTTTGTAGTTAGGACATTTTCTCTTATCCTGATTTGATCTAAAGAGACAAATATATCACGTAAAAAAACAAAACCAGTATTAAGTCGCAAGTGTATATTTATATTTTTATGCCAAAAATCATTAGGATATTAGGTAAAGATCATGTTCCATGAAGATATTTAGTCAATTTCCTACCATAAATATATCAAAACTTAATTTTAGATGATTTTCTCAATACTTTTTCTATTTTCTTGCACCCTCAGTTTTTCAAATAGTTGCATCTCGACCAAATATGGCCCTGTTATTAATAAATTAATAATTATTTATTAATTTAAAAAACAAATGACCCTTATGCCTGGTTTTGTTGCCCAGGGTCAAATATACTTTCTTGACTAAGATTAAGAAAAAAAAAAAAAAAAAAAAAAAAAAAAAAAAACTACTTTACAATACATGTACTTGGAAATTTAGTATTTCATTTAGATTTTAGAATATTTTAAATAATTTTTCAACTAAAGTTCAAATCTAAGCACTAAAAATGTCATATACGCAATTAAAAATAGTGTAAGAATGCATAAGTAATATCTCCTACACCTGGGATACTTGAGAGCAGAGACTGTTATTTTCAAATAACATAATATATGTAGTAATAATTATATATAATATAATATTAATATATATATATATATATATATATATATACACACACACACATATATAATTGACTATCTGTCTAGTTAGCTATCAAAATGACAATTTTTCAACTCTTCTTATGTTGTTATTTATTAGCTAATATACTCACCCCAGCTTTCTAGAATTTGGGTTTGGCAAACACACCTGGAAACTTAATTTGTGAGCACAGACAAGATTAAGACAGCCAAGTATATGAAATTATTGTTTGTAGTGTGGCAAACAAGAGCAAAGGCTGTGAATGGGGTGGCTAGTCAACGTCAAGATTTCCACAGTGTAATCTCACCACGGCTGGACGCAGCAAAGTGTTGGACATGAAATTCGTGAATGTGGAAATTCGATTAACACCCACATGAGGTGATGAGATCCCTATTCTATAAACACACACACAAACACACACAGACACACACACACACACACACACACACACACACACAGCTCAGTGCTGGCCCAATGCAAACAACGAGCTCTTCCCCCCTGCCAGTGGCTAATGACAGACCCACTGCTTCATGGCAGGAAAACCATCTGGTGGCTGCAAAGCTTTTAAACCAAACAAAACACTGCCAACCAGAACAAACTGTGAGATTGACCATGACTACACACACATACACAATGGCAGGCATCATTCATGTCGTCAGGTTGTCATAGATGTGGCGTAAGTTCATACAACTTTTCTTTAGGCTGCTTTGCTGACTTGTAATTTGTTTTCATAATTTTTGTGCACGTGTGTGTATGCGGACACATATTCGATATGATAAATACAGTGAACGCAGCATATGGCACAGAGGTCCTTTGGATTGCAGCCTCAGTAGATTACAAACCTACATTCATCACATGCACTTTCTGAATCATGCTTATTTAGCTGTGTGGAACTGCTTAATAATCACTCACTGTGGCACTTCCAAATATAACATTCACTACACTTTTACTTTGTGCTGAAATCATGGAGACACAGGAAATGGGCTGAAATGTGAACGGGGAGGAGACACCTTCCTGTGTGTCCCATAATGACAAAGATAAATACACAGGAGGACAAAAAGAGCTTAAAATCGATTTTGCTCACCAGGGCTCTATTTATTTGATTTAAAATACGGCAGGAGCTGTAAAATTCTGAAATATTATTACAATTTTAAAATAACTGTTTTCGATTTGAATATTTATTCCTTTGATGGCAAAGCTGAATTTTCATCAGCCCCAGTCTTCAGTGTCAATAAATAGTAAATCGTTTTGTTTTGTTGTGATATTATAAATGTGCTTACTGCCACTTTTGATCAGTTTAGAAGTTTTAATTTCTTCATAAGGGCTTTAAACATTTAAACAGTATGATTCATCTTGAAAAATGTAAAGTCAGCAAGCAACAGAACTTGCACAATTGTATTGTGTAACTTATTTGATGCATCCCAATGTTAACATTTCTTATAATAATTATATATATATATATATATATATATATATATATATATATATATATATATATATATATATATATATATATATCTTATATATAAATATATTTCTTATATTTTCTGTGAAAATATTGTTCTTATTATTGCGGTAACCACTCTTCCATTAAAGTCAACAAGTATTAAATATGGCATTAACTGTGCTTAAATGTTGGTAAGATTTTAAAAAGCTAGGCTATATTACTTACAACACTAACCTAAAATATTGGCTAAACAGCTATTTATAGCTAACATATCCAATAAGCCACGTGTTTTTGCTACTGAATAAAAATTTTTAAAGGTGAGTTTTTAGCTCAACACTCCGACATCTCACAATTGCAAATTCACATCTCACAAATCAGATTTTTTTTTTTGTCTCAGAACTGTATGATAAACTCACAATTATAAAGTCAGAATTGCATTACATAAATGCACAATTATGACTTTATTTCTCAGAATTGCAAGTTTAATCTCACAATCCTGTGGAAATATCGGAATTGCAAGATGTAAACTTGCAATTGTAAGAAAAAAAGGTCAAAATTCTGAAATAGAAAGTCGTAATTACCTTTTTTGCTTTTTGTTTTATTCAGTGGTAGTAGTAGTAGTTAGTGTGGCCTAGATGATATCTGTGCAAATGTGTTGTTTTAGAGGTTTTTTATGTTTTGATTTAAAAATTATGCAAGCAAACAACATGCACTGAGGAAAACACAAAAGACCTGGAATGTATATTAAGACCGTTATGATTTCATGTTGACTTTCCATTTAAAGAGCATTAAAACACACACACTTCATTCCCTAAAGAGTAAAAAAAAGAAGCTTTTAACCAACCACATCTGTTTCACAAAGTTTGAGCTTTACACTACCAGCCACCCTGTGGATTATGATTGCAAAGAAAATGAGGCCAATTAGTGAATCAGATTTCCAGGTTTACATCAAAATGGTCTTCAGCGGTACCTGCAGTTCCTCAATCTGCAAGTGAAATTTATCCTTGCTCTAAAGAGTAATGCTAAAACAGGACATTCCATAAAATCACCCATTTATTCAAAGATAATTGATCAGAAAAGGAGGACAACATCCAGATCCCAAAAGCCGATGCATTTCAGATGAAGCAAATGTGCATAGGGCAGATCGGAATTTGCATAAATATCACAGATACTTATAAAGACGTGCCTTGCTCATAGCGCAGTTTAACGCAGTGCTAAACGAAACGACCTGGCCACAACGACAGCTCTGCAAAGGCAAAAGTATAAATAAATTCCCTCAATTAGACATTTGTAAGTAAAATGCCTGGTGTTAGCAACTCAAAGCAATTTCCGATAAGACGTCGGTGTGCTGAAGTGAATCCAACTAATAAATGAGGAGAACTGGTGAAACGTATTTTCAGCTGATAAAACATACCTATGAAATGTATTTCTCATTGGACTACCAAATCTCATTATACACCTGTGAAATGGGGGTGGGGGCGGTAAAGCTCGGAAAGCATCAGTGGTAAAGCTCTCAATTCAGCATCCCATTAAAAATACACTTAAGCCAATTTGGAAGGACGGAGAAAGAGGAGGTGAAAGCAATCCCTGTTCTTAGCTCGCTCGCTCTCGGTTTTCTTATGTGGCACTTCATATTCTTCTGTGCATATGAAATAACAGTGGCATTTGGAGTGACAAATTTGAACTGATTAAAAGAGTATAAACAATGCATCAACAATTCAGAGGTGTAAAGGAGGTGGAATGTGTTTGAATGCATTTCAGTGTGTGTGTGTGTGTGTGTCAGTTTATGTTAAGAGAGAGGAAGGGAGAGGGATTTCCTTTTTTCCTCCTCATGCTCTGCTCTGTAAAATTCAATTTGAAATACTGAGACGACAGCAGAGCTCATGACAACATGCAAAAACTGTGCTTCCCAGGGACATCAAAGACAGGAAGTGATGTATTAAAGAGACACGGGGAGAGCTGGGCGGATGGGTGACAGGATGGCACTGATGCTATGTGTGTGTAACTGAATCGCAAAAAAGAACTGTGATACAGAGATTTCAGATGCTAATACCAGTTTTCTCTGATATATACTGTAGTCCTGTCTTCTATATTGATGTATGCATGCATATGAATATAGCATGGCAATACTAAAGTAAAACATTTACCATGCTACATCATGTAAATATTATTGATATTGTATATTAATGATATAATGTAGTTATTTGGATTACCATGTAAATACAATAGTATTTCTGAATAAAAATATTATATTTTTTGCATAATATAACAAACTATCAAACTAGGTGGCAAAATGTTAACAGTGCTAGTGTGTTAGTGGTACATGTTCATTTGCAAATGCCGTTCAATTGGGTATTTTTAATTTGTGTTCTGAGTGTTCAAAAGTGTCAAATAACTGTACATTTTTTGTTGATGTAGGAGATGGTTTACTGGCACTTGCAAATTCGCTTATTTTGCTTACCACTAAGATACATAAACTTATCAATTTATTCTGTTGGGTCAGCTTTTCAAGCCTACATTTCTGACTCCATTCATTTATATTCATTCTTTCATTTTAAGTGGCCCAGCAACGCCCAAAAAATCATTTGATTTATGTCGGTCCTCCATTTTAGCTCCACTAAATGACAGGGAGAAGTAGAGACATCTCATTTCAATTCAAATAGGCTGACACACAACCATATTTCATTCAAGCTGTACACACATCCTTGAGAAAGCTATTAGACAATGGCAAAAAAGCAGGGGGTGATGAATTTACTGCCCCGGTGGAGGGTAGTATGCCCTGGATTCTCTTTCCATCACCAACAACCAAACAGAAATATTACAGTAAACCCTCCCTCACGTAAAGAGGCCTAATGGACCTTTCCAATAAACCAGTTCAGATACCCAGTGTGCACTGACTCTATTTATGGAGGGCAGAGTTATTACTTTATAATGGGCTTGGTGCAATCTGAAAGTTAAATTCAAGCTAGAATCGATTGGGAGAAGTTGAATTGGCATTGTGTAAATGATATACTTTACCTTGATGCTTTCATTCAACGGCATCAGAGCGGCAAAAACATTTCAGAGAAATCAATAGAAGGCAAGTCATCACAGATTAAGCTCAGTATAGTTTAATTTCTCCCTGTGGAACAAGAAAAGGCAGCTTACATGTTCCAGTGACCAAGGCTCAAGCTCGTAAACAAAATATGGATCGCAATCCACAGCTGTGGACTAATATAAAACAATAAATATTTATTAGAAAAAAACACCAGGTTGAGAGGAGCACTAATCTTTACAGAAAACAAGACGATGCGGTTCATTAAGGTCATATTGGGCGAATTGTTTTTCCATTCAAATTAATAAGAAGGACCATCTGTAGGAAAAACCTTTTAATTTAATTTCACTGAAAGTACTGTGTAATGTTTTTTTCTTTCTGTTAGTTTGTTATTTATTTATGTATTTCTTTATTTTTCATATTTATTTATTTATTTTCCTGGCTGCTGTTTTGTTCTTTCATAAAGTATTTTCTGTGGTGGTTGTTTTAATATATTTGGGGGATTTTGCATTTGTACTTCAATAAAATGGAAAGTAATTAGAAACTTACATTTCTCTCTCTCTCTCTGTGTGTGTTATTATATAGAGCTATACTATCTCAAATCATGATACAATAAATAAATGAATAAATAAACAGCCTAATAAGCACCAGGGGATTTGCATTGGCACATGTTGCTGGCCACACTCGAAAATCCATCGCCCATTTGAGCTCCAGGACTCAATGTGTCGAGCATTTGCAGTAACAGTGAGTCATTTGCTGTGATTTGGAGTGCTTATCCTGCCCCCACTGCACCTTCAGTCTTGTTATCTGGGCTCAGTGTAGCTCTAAGGTCATTTGAAGTATTTCCCGCTCCAAGCATCGCTTTCAGGGCGCTCACTAACTGCACCTACCAAGTCACAAGGGAAGCCCAATTTATGGCAGCACACAGTGTACGCACATCACCGCGTTCTGCCTGCCTCTGGTACAAAACGGCTCGCAAACAGCATGGCACTGGCCTCGGAGTCCCTCGAACCCTCACCATGTCAATTAGCTGAGAGAGTAGGGTTAGATGTGAGGGGAAAGATGTGGAAGGGAAGAAACGAGAGACGGAGGTGAAGAAGTGCCATAGGGGTGCTGAACAATCATGAAGCCTTTACCAGAAATAACAACAAAGCAAAAGAGGCGAGATGAATAGAGAGGAATGGAAAATAGAGAGGTGGGGGAGAATGAAGGAAGAGGATGGAGGAAGGGGAAAGAAAAAAGTAGTTAAGTCAACAGAGGATAAAGAGGGGAGGGGAAAACAGATGAGAGGCATATTGCTCTAATGAAGTCAACCCCTGCGGTGCTTATTGAGCATTAGATCAGTAATAATGAGTGTTTGTTAGCTAAATACAGCGAAGGTAAACAAAACATGGCTCCATCACTGGGTTCAAGGAAACTTCAGTTCAAGGACACGGCACATTTCTGAAAGTGAATTAATGCATGATATTTAAAAATCTGCACTGATAATTATAAGGTAGAGGATTAAAACCTATATCACTCTTCTGAACAAAACAAAATCTTGTTATTTCTTTTCTCAGAACTTTCTTGACAAACTCAAGATTGATTTTTTTGTTCAACTAATCAACTTAAAACTAAAATGTGATTCAAGTAACATTCAAGTGGTTAATGAAATATAAAGTTCTCTATGGCGCAGACTGATAGGTTCTAACTCAATCTTATGTTATCACATCATTATTTGCATGTCACAGCTGATTGGTTTCTTTTCACATCAGCAGCCATGAGCTTTGCTGCTCCACATTCAAATACTTGTCTAGTCCTTGGTGTCTAAATTGCAACACACTTCAGGAGAACCTCCACATCCCTAGCTCCACCTGTATAGATCTGATACAGGGTGATTTAATGTATGTTATATATGGTTTTTTTTCATATATGTTATGCAGCAGCATGTCTGTGGATGTATGTGTAGTAGCAAGTCTCATTACTTGCTTTGCCGCAGAAGAAGTGTAGTAGATCTATTCTGCCAAGATCAAACACTTCAACTTTGCCATCTATATTACCATGCTAATCTCCAAAAGTTGTCATGGCAGGACTAACTTTAACCATCTGGTTCTATTTCAAGTGCAGCATGACTGAAGTGGTCAATATGGTGTAAATGTAAAACAAATGACTTGGCAGTCCAGCCAAACAACACACTCTCTTTCTTTACCTATCCAACCTTATTTTCTTGGCATTCAGTTCTCTATCTATTAACCTTGTTTCATCTGGACCACCAACCTGACAATTTCCACCACCCATCCATTCTCATCCCACAATCCTCTAGTCCTCAAGACACCCTCTGGTGTCTCTTTCTTGATCTCTTCCAATCTGTGTTCTCCATTCCCTGCATCCACATGCCTCCTACCCAGCCTGATCTCCAGAGAAGCCCAGGGCTCCCGGACCACCTGAGCGCAGCACTGAAGACACACATGGTGAGAAGCATTCAGAAAGCACAGCTGCAGGCGGTCCTGTTGAGCACCACCACTGACAACGACTAACAAGTAGAGCAGATCACAAACAGCACAGGGACTTATTACAGAAAACAGGCTGGAGCTTCAACGCTAGTCTCGCAGCACGGGGCTCTGGGTATTTCCAGCTTCTTTTCCCTTCTCACACTCTCACCTATATGCACTCTTTGTCAACTCCTCCCATTATTAAGTTATGTTAGACAAGTCACTAAATAAAATTTTCAACTCTACACAACAAAGGTCAAACTCTTATCCTACTAATTTGCTCAGAAAAGCATCTTTATAGTCTTAATTTGTAGGTATCGTTTGAACATGTTCAAATGATACTTGGATAAAGTTGCATCAGTGCATAAGCACAATGAATTTGTGTAAACTGTTCGTAAATTATGCTAACATAAATTCTCTGTAAACCACTAATAATGTAAAACCACACTAAGTAAATTGTTTTATTAATACATGAGTAGACCAAATTTGCACAACCATTTTCATAAGAACCAACTTAATTAACAACATCAATGCAGAGCAAAACAATTTTTTTTTGCATAAACCACATTTAGAGTCAGCGATGATAGCATTGAGCAGCGCCAACATACATCGCTGTTGTGCTATGGGCGTCCCGAGTTCGGAGCCCAACCCAAGGACCTTTCCTGATCCTGCCCCCTATCTCTCTTCCACTTTGCTTCTTGTCAGCTCTGTCAATATCATAATAATCTTCAAACCAAGTTTATGTACATTAATGCATTGCCAAAAATAATTTATGTACATATATAAAATGATGCATAAATATAGTAGCAGAACGAATTTCAGTGTAAACTGCAAAATGATTATTGTATAAAGTGTTGCATAAATACAAATAACGTGAATTTGTGAAAACAATTCATAGAACCATGCTAACATAAATATTCGAAATGTAAAACAACTCTGTGTATAACCATACAATGCATAAACAGATTTACTTTGCAGATTCATAGTATCTTCCTGCAATGTCGTAACACACTCCCTGCATTTTCTTTTTTCTGCTAGCTAAATGTGTAATGGTCTTTATAAGCCAAAAGTAGTTTTCAATAGCTTTTCAACAGCAATGGTGCAATTGTTGATCCAGCACACATGTTGCAGAGATGGAGCATTCTACCATTTAACAGTGCACTCTTTTGATGCACTAACAAAGCAAAACATGTTTTTGGACATGGTACCTTTTTAAAACCATGTTCTTTTTGGAAAGTCTTTGAAGTATCTTTTTATTCAATCATCACTATTACGTGCTACACCCCCTGAAATATTTACTATGACTTACAACTTCTGTAGCATCTGCAAGTTTCTTAGTTTAAACCCATTTTTGAATGCAGTCGATGTTACACTTTGGGCCCTACCATACACCTGAGTTCCATACAAGAGTTTTTGCTAGTTTCAGCCCAACGCAGTTCTTATTTTCCAGTCCACGTTGTTTAAATAGCAAATGCATTTGCACCCATTTGTGTGCTCATGGGGGTGCTGGTCTAAATGCATGTTGCATGTTGCTATTTTGAGGAACTGAAAATAATTAATAATAATTCTTTTAATTCTTAATAATAATTTTTTCCTTGTTATTTAAAAAGTGCGTTAGTAATATGTGCCTATAGGCAGGTGCACAACACATGTACACTTTGCTTATTACACATACAGGGACGCGCAGCAGCATGCACAGACATTTTTAAAAATGAAAAATTACATTCGCCATGTAAATAGTGAACACATCATGGCGGGAGCACAACTGGCTTTTAAAGGGGATGGGAGATGAGACTGTGATTGGTATATTGCATGTTATGCCCAAAAAACAGCCATTACTCATTAAGAGAATAGGGACAACCCATTTAGACCATGCACTCGGGCACGCGACCGCTTACCAGTCGTTAAACTACCAAAAATGGATTTGGATACACCCTGAGTGCACCTGCACTATGAGCTTTATACCATCCGCTTAGATTGCTAAAATAGGACCCTTAGAATTCAGAGTGAATAAAAACTCATCTTATTTAAATTTTGTCTCAACAAGCCAGGCACGAAGCCATTATTTTGGCTTGTTTATTCCAACAGCCGTAATTAATTTAAACACAGATCTGCTAGCTTGAGCAGAGATCATTTTGACTCAGCTTATTGTACTTTCGAGGTTTAATAAAGACACATGTTTTTTTCTTTACACTTCTATCCTTTCTGACCAAACACATCCATTTTTAAGCAGCGCACAGTGCAGAGGCTCATAATTTTTTAACAGTAATTTACAGAAAGGGGAGGTGAGCAAAAGTTTAAGAGAATGGACAGATTTCTGGATAACCCTGAAAATTGCTAATACATTTGAAGAACATAATGTCATTTCTATTCAAGTTAAACCAAATTAAATAGTATGAGGGGACTATTACAGTCAAGTAGATGAGTGAGAAAAAAAATATTCTCGCCCTTTCGCACCATGAGACTGTGTTTCCACTTTAAAGTTGAGTACCTGCTTCAGACCTTTTAGTAATTAAGGCAATAAAAGGCCATTTCACAGCCAAAGTGCTTAAAGTCAATGTGGATTTATAAACCATTTTAGCTCCTTAATGTTATACAGGATATTCACTAAAAATATCAGGGAGGACTTGATTAAATCCATCAGGAATCGACTGGATTTTAACATTTACTTCTACCAGAACAAAGCAAATACAATATGAGTTTGATGAAACACTGCCTAAATTCCTTTTAGCTAGTGGTTAACATGTTCCAATGTGGCCTAACCCTTGTGTGGCCTAAGTGAATGAATGAATCAATTTATAAAAATAAAGATGCATTCAAAACCCTTTGAAACAAATGTCAGTCTCAATAGAGAGAGTGTTGTCATGATCTGAATACAAAACAGAAATATTGTCTTTCAAACACCCTGACAGAAACCTGTCATAATCTAATTTACCATTCTAAACCACGGTTTGGGAATTTGACTTCCCCCCCCCCCCCCCTTCAATTCATTCTTTAAACAGCCCTGCCACCAAGACAACAGCAATAATAACAACAACAACAAACAATTTACCACAAGGCTTTGGCAAAGCCTGACTTTTGACCCTGCAGAAAATAAGCTCTATCCATCAAACACACAGCCGTCTTTCCTCAGGTAGGTTAATCGAATCCAGTAAATAAAGATATGTTTGCACCTGGTAATAGCAACTGAAAGCAGTGGCACAATCATGACAGGTCCGTCCTCTTAACTCTAGGTGTAAATGAATAATTTGCATGTTGCTGTTCAGTGCCGTGGATTAAATTGGTGTGCACTTTCTGAAAACCTCCTTCTTTACTTCAACAAATCCTTAATTGCAAGCATACAGTATAAAGCATATACATCTACAAAAAAACATATTATCCATATTTAAAACTTTATAAGACACACTGACTGTTTCAAAATGGCAGCCGCATCAACTTTTCTGGATCAGTTGAATGTGGAATCTACCTATACAGATCTATACCTTAAAAGGACTTGCCCTAAAAGGATTTTTGATATTGCATTTTGGTATGAATAGTTATTGCCCAAGTCGTTCCAGATCAGTCACTCCATTTTAATTAATATGCTGCCTATGTAGGCAATGTAGAGGTGGTGTACCCCACATGAACACACACACACACACACACACACACTTCTCAATCAAGACTGAGCCAATTTCAATTACAAGAAGTCTGGAGATTTCAATTATCCCATGAGGTGTTTCAACAAAATGAATTTAATTGAATAAACATTACAGCAGAAGTGCTCTATGTAATCTATTATTCACATTTATATGCAAATCAGCAAAAATAAAGAGGCACCTAGTGACAAATTCTGGCATTGTGTGAACAGTATGTGCTGAGAGGGCAGAGAGAGACACTAATTCACATGAACAAAAAGCACGCTCCCATCAATCCCACAGTGCGGTATTTAACATTTCGGCAGAAATCGGGGTAGATGGGAATGCTGTAATGATGGACTAAATTGGAAGCGGAGAGATCGAGCCCTGAACCGCCAGGCAGGGTTTTGACAGCCGGCGTCTGGTGGAAAGCCTTGGAAAAACAAAAGCACACAAACAACGACAAGCAATCAGTTCTCGACACCTTGCCCCTAGCACAAACCTTCATGTATTACAGCGAGGCAGAAAAGACATAGAAAACACGACAGCAGTGTAGGGAAAGAGTGATGGTCATTGGATACGTCTAGCTTTGCTTTCTTCCATTTTTTTTTTCAGGTCATGAGACATGCTGGAGGACACTTGACACATTTGCTTCCTTGCGAGAGCAGGTCAACATGAGGCCACGTTAATGGCCAGCCCTGTGATCCAAGGTGCGCGATTGGCCACACAATAAACCAGTGTCTATTTGTACATCTGTTTGTGTGTCTTGAAAATAAGCCAATTTATTTTTAGCTGCACTTTAGTTCCACCGTTTTGAAACGCCGCATTCTAACACATCAAATCTCAGAAGCAGGGAGTCTTGCAGGCAAAGGATGCAGCGTATTTTTAGATTTTAGCAGTCATCCTAGGAAAGGTGCCTGAGGGAATCAACCTAATTTAAAACCCACATGCACACATACTTGTTTGTGGAAACATGTTATGTTCAGGTGATGGAAAAACAAATCGTTACATGCTTCATGCTTCTGTGAGAAAAGTGTTTGGTTAAAGAAAATGGCATCACGTTTTCCCTGCTTTTCTCGATTATATATATATATATATATATATATATATATATATATATATATATATATAATTTCTTTCAGTTTTGTTATCGCATTACATGAGGGCAAACTCCCGCCACGTGGCAAGTGCTCTAAAATGAAGACAATTTCACTTAATAACAGACCACCCCTAGAACATCTCACCGACAGCCAATCAGAGCGCGGTAATGATGGAAGGCTGATGCAACTTGATTTGCATAATGGCAGAGAGGCTTGTGGGTATTGATTACGGTTACATAGCGGCTCCAAAAATCAATTAAATTAATTGAGCAAACAACCGGAGATTATGCAGATTGGATGAAAAGAGGGGAACAGGCAGAAAGAAAGAATAAAAAGAGGAAAGCAGCAGCTGTTTTGGGGAGAGTAATGGAGCAGAACAAGGAAGCACTGATTAGCAAAGGACGCAAATATCTCTCCTGCAAGAGCCCTCCATTTTCATACCATTCCATTTCTAACATTTTGAGCAAATGCAGACTGCAAGGAGAGAGCACTTGCCAATGTAGTGCTAATGTGCAACAGTAGATACACGTCAACCTGCAGGGATTTTGCTATACGATTATATATATATATATATATATATATATATATATATATATATATATATATTTTTTTTTTTTTTTTTTTTTATAAATCTTTATTTTTTTAATAAATAAAAATACATAAATTATTATATTTTTTATTAAATGTATTAATATTATTTTAAAAAATTACTGTACTATTTTTTTTTAAATACATGTTTAAAAAAGTGTATAATTGATTTTATAATAATTCTAAATGAAACATAGATTTGTTATCTAATTTGAATTTAGAGTCAAACTCAGATCAGCGAAAGTTCGAAGGGTTTTGTTTTTAACTCAAGTGTTAAATTATAAGAAGCTGTGAATGTTTGCCCTGATGCCAGTTTTATTATTCCTTTTGTGAATATTCTTATCTTTTGGTTGCATCATGTTCCAAATAAAAAGAAAATAAATTATTAAGAAGAATCTTTCATTGGTATTCACTATTATTCAAAAGCATGCATTACCGCATGGGTATTAAACATACATTTTTATTAGATTTCCAGCAAAAAATGTGACATGCAGTTACCATGATATAAAATTACTCATAACATGATAACATTTTTGGCTGTACCGACCACCCCTATTACAGCATGTGGTAATTCAAACCCTAATTTTACATTAATAACAGGAGCACTTCAAGGTGACCGCCAGCTAGCAGATGTGATGGCATGTGATACGGAAGTAGGAAAGGGAATGAAAGATGGAGAAATCTGTCCTGCGGTGAGACCGGAGGGTGGCAGCTCCTCTTTGACATGTGTTTGGAAACTGGCGCAGCAGGAACAAGCCTCAAATGCATAGAGGAGGGCGAGAGGTCACAGAGGCAAGAGAGAGACAGAAAGGAGGTACAGCAGATGGCATCCGAGAACTTTCTCAAACACTTTTTCTTGCCAAGGGGAGTGGGCTTCTGTTGTGAAAGGTGCAACAGGGCACAGACCATGTCCGCAACAACACAGGAGTCACAATGCAAGCCAGGCACTGTTGGAAGTCCACAGGGGTGCGAGTGTGAGTGTTTGTGTGAGAAACACACCATATGGGAGCGTGCACCTGCAGGTCATCATTACTAAAGCACGGATAACATGCATGATCAAGAGGACCAGCACACCTGCACTCGGTCACGACCCGAATGTCACATCAGTGCTTCCTACTGATTTTTTCATTTATTCATTTTGTTTCTCCAGTACTAACTTTAACTTCAAGCTCTTTGCTTTACTACTAACTTTCTGTTTCTAAGCTTGCAAGGCCTTAAAATGTATTTATTTATTTTAAAAAATAACCTTTGTTTGCAATGAAATGTAAATATTAGAATAATCTTTTATAAGTCTACAAAGTATATCTTTTTTTTCAGTGCCCCTTCAATGGATTTTTGTAAATTACCTTTCATGCAGTGTGTAACACAGGTCTAAGTGATTGAAAACATCCTGCAAAGTTTTAAATCTGAAAGTGCACCGTGTATAAAGTTGTCGCTCAAAAGAAAAAGTCATCTCTGAGTCATTGAAATAAATTGTTTTTAAAACAATTTCCAAGCTGTTTCATGTTGAAGTCAACATTAAACATTAGCACATTGCCTGCCCTCAACTGGGAAAACATGAATTAAAATGCAAAATCATTCTTTGCCACTTTTGGAGCGGCAAAAATAGCTGTTTCTCAGATAACGACTGTCAGCAAAGCATGCAGCACTGCGCTCACAAACACTGCTTTATCATGCACAAGTGTCAATGATGAAATGGAAATTAAATTGACCAATCAGCGCAGATAAGAGTCAAGCAAAGGAGGGGTTTGGGAAAATTAATCATTGAGCGAACTGTTTGGGTTAGTCGTTGAGCAAATAAAGTAAAATAAATGCATATTATAAGACAATGAAAGTGTTTTTTGAGCTTGCATTAATGTGAACCCGTTGTTGGGGACTACATTTGTCAAACTGTATGCAGTCAGTAAAAACAATCGAAAACATGTTGTCTATTTACTAGGCCTCATTCACGAAACGCAAGAACAGCAAATATCTGTAAATCTGCCTAATGTTCAACAAATGTGTCATAAATGAAGCTTCTTACCTTTGTTTTGTGCTGCTCAGCACTGTTAGCACATAATGTCCACTGTAAATTCTCAATGTGCTCTCTAAACATTTACCAAAGTGCGCCCATGATTTGGGCCGGAGAACATCTTACGATGTTTTATAGTGACAGGAAGCCTCTTGTTGAAGAATGTGTGTGTGTGTCTGTGAGAGAAAGTGAGAGCGGGAGATGACAAAAGGTGGGAAAAGACACTGCACGGAACAGAGGACAACATCAGAGCAATAAAGTGCTGGAGTCATGGTCAGGGTTAAGGGCGGAGAGAGGAACGGAGAGTGATGTGAAAAAGGAAGAGGTGGTTTAACAAGGCAGCATTAGCAGGCTTCATGCAGGACCATAAAACACAAGAGCCAGAGACAATCCTACTGTTTACAACCAAAGACACACACACAAACACATTATATGCTGTATACACAACACAAACTCTATGACTGTTGTGTATATTAACAACTGTAACTAGAATCCAGAATGTCCATGCTAATAACTAGAAAATAGTTTTCAGCAAGATTTAAGCTAAAGAAGCTACACTTATGAAACCACTGTTGTAAGATAAATACTGTATCATTGCCGTTTTGGCATTTTTTAAACATAATATTTAAAGATTTCTTAATTTTATCATTTTATCAACTAGAAATTAACAATTAGCACTGGCATGACTAGAAAATTGCTGTTATTCAATGTTTAATTTCACCCATACATATGTGTCACAATACTGAAAAAAGGTTGGTCGCAACTTCCCAGTCACACTGACTTTGAGGCACGTTAACAACATGAAAGATAGACATAACAACAACTATGTTGGCTTCAATATTGAGAAATTATAACTAACTATTATTAGTGTGCACTGCAGTTTTATAATGCTTTAAATGCTTTAATGTAGAGCCCAACCGATATGGTTTTTCTGGGTGCCGATACCGATATTAGGGGAGTAAAAAAAGCAGATATCGATATATCAGCCAATATTCTTTGTCTATATTATAGTACAGTACCAATAAAATGGTACTAAAATACAGTATAGACATAAACAGAATGTATACTGTATACATAATTTTTTTTGTAATAATCACACAAATGTGGTGATCAAACACTTGTAATGACTTGACAGAGATATGAAATGAATGCAGGGCATTTAACAATTTAACAATAAACTTTATTTCCCAAAATGAGTCTGATATCAGTGCACTGAACAGTACAGTTGAAGTTTATTCAACTTTATTTCAATTCAATTCCATTCAACTTTATTTCACTTAAGTGAAATAAACTTTAATTCCGTTTATTTCACTTCGGAACATTCATTCACGGATTTGCGCTACTGTCTTCACACACAGACAAAACTTACTAGAGAAGTGTGAAGTGTGACATAATATACATCTGTAAATAAATAAAATTTTAAATTCACATCTCGTGCACTTTAATGCCCTTTGAATGTGACGTGCACATTCCCTTAGAACTAGAATCTTGGCGAAATTTCATGTGAAGTCCACTTCGCAGGGCACTTACGGTTGAATAAGACAACGCTTGAATGCTGCCTGAACAAGAGACCTCCTTACTGAAGTGAAAGTGCTGGCTGGTGTCACTATCTCGCGAACGCAGTGGCCGATCTTCACCAAATTTGAGGGATCCCTTCAGCTCGAGGGGCCCCCTTGAAAGCCACCGGTAGCCCCCCAGGATTGGCAAAACAATATATCAGTCGGGCTCTACTTTAATGTCAGTGGATTCTGACTGGCTGTCAGTGTTTAGTCAATCATGTTGTTATTGTTATAGCTGTGGCATGGATGGCACTATTTTCAATTGAAGAACAATTATTTAAACCTTAGTTATAGTTGTTGTGTTCAAAGGGTGAAAAGATCTTCAAAGCAACTATTAAATATCAGCCATGTTGTTTTGAATAATGATATTATTAAGAATTATTAAGAATAATGATATTACTTGTAGTTACAGAAAAATAATCAACTAAAACCATGGTTAACTGAGACTAACTAAACCATCCTAAACAAACGCAGAGTTCCTCCACTCTAACCAAACATACCACAAGATATTATACAAAATAAATTTTTATTATGTTATTTTTATTATTATTACCATTATTTCTCAAATCAAAGTTAAAAATCGCAAACGCATGAGTATACTACAATCACATAAAACTCAATCAATCCAAGCAGACTGATAAGAAACCATGCAGCCTGACAGCAGAAATTGCCAGCCAACCAGACTTCATCTTGCTGTTTTGGTAAAATTTCTGCTATTATTGTATACAATACATATAAGGCTGATATCATCTGAGGATAAGACCAGGTCTAATTGTGTTCCAGCATGCTTATATGGGGTTTTGATATTCAGATGGTGTTTTGCTGTTTGTCAGATCTGTCAGTATGATCCCAGTGTTTGATCTGAGGAGTCTCATATAAACGTATGATAGTCTCATATAAACCTCCAAAATATGCTACACAGGAAAGCTAACCAGATGCACAGGGCAGATATACGGGATCAGTATTGTCATTATGATGATGATGATGATTATTATGGGTTCCCTTTTCTTGTCTCCTATCTATCCACCACTGCCACGTCTGGCTAAACACCTCAAATGAGCTAAACAAACAGCTAGCCAGCCGGTTAACCTTGCCCGAAGAACTGACAGCTCACACACACACACACACACAGTTGTCCTTGTTCCCCAGCTCCATGAATTTAGGGACAAACGCTAGGGAGGATGAGGAGAAGAAAGAAAAGGACGAAAAAATCTATAGTGGTACCTACTTGCTAAGTGATACAATCTTTGCACACTTCCTTTTGAAATGAGCGTGCTTCTGGGAAAGGGATCTCATTTTCTCTCAGCCAATCGGCTTGTGAGCATACGGGTAATGTGTGGGATCTCTGCGGGACAGACCCACGCCCACAATGCACACACACACACACACACACACACACACACACTGGTCTGGATTCATGTTATAAATCTACGAGGACACCTGGGAATAGAGGATGTAAGCCTGGAATTAAAGGCAATTGGCTTCGGGAACTTCAGCTTCAGGAGAATCGTTGAGTGACAGCTGCATTCCCCTACAATGTCCGACCATCGATTCTGGCAAAAGCCGATATGAGATTTGATGGGGTAAAATGAAATATCCTCACACTCGACCACAGGGGAAGAACTTCTGACGGTTTGGTCAAGGGACTTGAACCCTACACTAGCCCATACAATATTCTGTCCTTTTTGTCATAATAATTAGGACAGAATATTTACAATATTTCACCACTGTGTTGGTGTTGATATTCAAAAATAGAATTAATAATTTCTTTCATGTCTGCTCGTTGCTCAAAAGATTTGAATAGCATTTCTAATTCAAACTACAATATGTAACTAACATTAAACTACAACAGATAAAATATAACAGGGAAATTTGATTCATTTTAATGAAACACTTTCAATCTTAATTTTTCAATTTTTGTAATCCTTAAATAAAAATGATTCAGTATCACCTTGTTCATTTGAGGGAAACCTTGTTTAGCTGATTAATTAAATGTTTTGAATCTATTTAGGAATAATTGCTATAATTGCTCAAAAATGTCATAAAAGATTCATAAAAACAACATTTTAAGTAATTTGAGCATAAACACACACACACGCACACACATTTAGTCATATATATTAATAATTACATTTTTTTTAAATAAATACATTACAATAATAGTGAATAAATAAAACAATTAACATATTATTTATTTACAAATCGTTGGGCCGCAAATGTCGATATGCTAAACACAAGATGTCGCTGACCTTTGACCTTTGGTCTGAACAAATAACCTAAGCTGAAAGACCCTTCAAACAACCTCCTCGCTCTCAAAGCGGAGGAAGTAACACACACACACACACACACACACACACACAGACACCTCTCACTCATGTGAAGGAAAGGCCGAATCCTTCCTGCACATCCAGTTAGATCACACAGTCTAATCTAATTTATTACTTTAGAAAAGAGTCTAAAACAAGGTAAAGAAGAAAGAAAAAAAGGAATGGTGATAAACTTTAGTAAAAAAAAAAATAATAATAATCTTTGATGAATCATTTCAACATGTTTCATAGCGATTCAATGACTCATAAGGAACTCTTATCAGTGGTGTATTATTTTTTACAAGGTCATAAATACAAAGAAAAGGCAATGAAAATATGAATCAGCAAATGTCATCTTGTAGCCTGCTTCTTCAGGTGACACTTTTATATATCATCAGTTTGCATTTGTTTCAAAACAGCACAGGTTAAACAGCACTGGGATGACCAGACTGTTCAAATCCCCCCCAGGGGCCTTCATCTAACAGATCAACTCCCAAATCCCTCCGCAGTCCACTGACAAATACCAGCACTGCACACACACTCTTTCTCTCTCGGTCCCTCTCTAGGCGCTCAATCCCTCAGAGATTAACCAGTTAAAGTGGAATCTGTGTCCTTCAGGGAACCGCATCAAGTAGTAAAAATTAAAAGTGCTCCGGGAAGAGAGTTCATCTGCGGCCCTCTCAGCCGTCACATTTGAAACACCTTCCATAGTTTGACCAATAACAAAAATCTCCAGACACTATTTGACTCTGAGACATTTAGAAACCATTTGTTTTTGTTTTGTTTTTGATATATATATATATATATATATATATATATATTTATTTATTTTGTGTTGTTCAGGGTTGTGGCTAGAAGGGATACAGCAATGGCTGGAAACCAACATTAAATACATTTTTCTACCCATTAGATTGTGTTTTATTAACATCTACACCTACCCCAACCATGAACCTACCCCTAACAGTAATGCAAATACAGTAGTTAGCGTTGTTCATTATGTTAATTATGTAATATTGATGTGCGCATGCGCAATAAGCCCTGGTAGGACAATCTGACAGGATAAAATGTCAGGACACCGGTCATTTAGCAGAAAATGAGGATCTTCGCCATTACCATAAAATGAGGGTAGCACTCTAAAGACTATTATTTAGTGATAATGACCTGCGCATTATTGTTATTGTAATCTGCGCATTACACATCTGCTTATCAGAAATATAAATGTACATGGAATATTAATGCAATTTCACACGGTTCATGTTATTCGTGTCCAAATAACAGCAAACGTTAGGAAAAACTGTATAATTGCAATTCTGTAAACAGTTCGATAAACAAGAAATTAAAACTGAGTAACCTACATTGTTGCCAGTAGCTTAATTTGTTGTTGCTTTGCCAGCAAAAAAAAAAGCTTCCGAACAAAACCCAGTAGGGGGTGTTCTATTTCTAAATGTATCGTTTCTGAATGAATCTGTTTAATAAATTATTAAATAAGTCACTTATTAAGACACATTTTTTTGCCACCTGCTGGCATACCAATATTTGTATGCATGTTTGTTTGTTTCTTTTGCTAACTAGCTACCATTCGAAATGTTTTGTTTTTGAAATAAAACTCTTATGATCACCAAGGCTACATTTATTCGGATAAAATAAAATAAAATAAAAATACAGTTAAGCAGCAACAAAAGTGAAACACTTTACATTTTAAAAAGTTTACTACTTTAAAATATTTTAATATGTAATCTATTCTTGTGATAGCGATGCCGTCTTCAGTGTCTCGCGATCCTTCAGAAAACAATCTAATATCTCAATTTACTGCTTCTTCGCCTTCTATGTTGAAAACAGTTGTGCTGGTTAATATTTTAGTTATTTGATGAATATTTTTTTTAAGATAGATAGATAAAGATAGATAGATACTCAGCGTGTAGACGTCACACATTAAAATGTTCATACTGCAGTGCAGAGGTGGTATGAACGCATTTACGCTTTGAATTGCATCTCATCGGCAAGTGTTACGTTTTTGGCAAAATGTTGATTCTTATGCGCAGCCAAAAACATTGTAACTGTGTTATGCCTGTGACAGTGCATTTTACCCAGCATGCACTGTGGTTCTTTAATTAGTTCTGTTACCTGTATAATCTGCTTTATGAGTTTACCATTACCGTTTACACCATAATTGCTCCATAAATGTTAAAGAAAAACAGTAATTATGGACTGTATATATCCTGTACACATACACACACAGACAGTGATTTGACATTTTCTGGACTAAAGCTACAATTAACAGCTTTCTGTGGATTCCACAGGTGCGGAGGCCGAGAGCAGCGGACTCCTCGACTTCAATCACTGCTGACCTCTTAACCTCGGTCTCCATGACACCAGAATCCCCTCGCTGCACCCCCGAATGACCCAGATTTCACTGCAGCTGAAAACCAGACTAGTTTCCTTCACCCCCTTTTAACACCAACTCCTCTGTCTATGTTTTTCTCTTTGCATTATTCCAACAGACTCCCTTAAGAGCAATCCAATCAAAGAGCTCATGGTCGTAGATACATCAGCCAACACGCTCGGTGAGAAACCCACATGCACATTAGCATTAAACCTTAGCCAAGCATGAACAGAAATTCTGAGATAATGCTGGTAATAAAAAACTCTTCTTTTTAACAACACTTTTTTTTTTTTTAACTGAGGTGTACGTTTGAAATGACACACATGGGCTGGAGGTTTCATTCAAATTGAAATACAAACATTAACATTTCCATAACGTCCAACAGATTTGTTTTTAAAGCCACAGGGACGGAAGCATGGTGTCATTTAGATTTTCTTACACTAAAAAAACCTCAACTGCCAGGTGTGCAAAGCAAACGTCTGACTGAGCAATTACAACTTGTGTGAAAAGCACACAGGTAATCCAGTGACAACAAGCCCAACACACACACACACACATCCAAAAATAACAGCATATCTATCCACAGACAGTTGTAACTATTGCATGATAATTAAGGAGATTATTCAGTTCAATTTGCATTTGCAAATTGACAGAATTTTCAATTAAACATTTTCTACATTTTCTGTCATCGTTTCAGGAAAAAAAAGAGAGATTTATATTGCCTACGTGGTTGCTAAAAGGGTTTTAGCACAATTTTTATGTGGTCGCTTGTCTTGGATGGTTCCCAAGGTGGAATAATTAAACCTTCGCTAGAACCTTTTCTTTTTAAAACATTACCGGCGCTGAGCTGGAAACATTGACTTAACAGCTGGGGTTTTTTGCACAGATGAAAACTAGCGATTATGTTTAGAATTGTGGGGCTGGGTTATAAAAAAACAGAATAGCGAGTTGATTATAGGTTAGTTTAACCTTATTTTATAGTTGAGCATTCAGGCTGTTTTCAAACAATGCCAGTGCAACACTGAGTCACTGAAAATATTGCAACTCATTTTGAGCCAGCGTCACTCAATATTAATGTCACAATGAGTCACGGTAATACAGCCCCCCATCGTTCTCATCTTTTATGTCTTTTTTTCCAACATCTCAGTAACCCACAGCTTGCTTCGTCTGGGTGGCCTACCAGCAGTGAAGGCAAGAACTCCAGGCCATGGCATTTTGACAAGCTACTGTGGAGTGACTAACTAGTAAAACAACATTTTCTCTCTGATAATAGTCTCTTTTTTCAATACCTTCAGAAAAAGCGTACTTAAAAAGTTTAGTTTAGTTTATTTTAGCTACTATTGTTTCCGTTTCCTTGTTCGGTGTGTGTGTGAAGTCGGTAAATAGGTGGAAGATAAGGTGGTAAAGAAGTGTTAAGTAAGAACTGCACTATTTACTTACATGCATCACTCGGTGTGATGTGCGACGCACCTGCAACGTTTAAGATGCATGAGGACACACAATCAATCATAGGAGAAGAAAAAAGTATGGTGGCAAAAAGGTAAAAGTGTAGAATTGCACTGTCTGTTTATGTGCATCAATCTGAGTGTAAACATCTGTATTTCGTGGCCTTTGCTTCTGGCAGCATGAGTTCACTTCCTCAGGATAGCTCCACACATTTGTCACTTGTAAGATTTAGTCGGTTTTAAAGTCAAAATAAAATCAAAATGTCCATGTTTACTTCCTTAAAGCGATATATGTATACACACATTTAAAAAACATAATATTCTGGGTAAAAAAGTTTGCAACGTTTACGTTTTTGTAACATTGAAATAATTATAATCATGAGATTGCTCGAGTAAAACTGGTTGTGAGTTCTGTTCTGTGTCGGAGTGATTAATGAGAAACATGGAATAATAATCAGTAGCTCTGAAAACAAACAGATTTGCGGAGGGATCCAAAGGTCAGGAACTGGGAGTGAATTATGCAAACAAACACACACAAGCACAAGACCCGATACATCTGTTAAAAGTAAGACTCAGAAACGTGAAAGACAGAAGTCTTGCGACATTAAGAGAGACCTCAAAGCATGAGCGACCAGTAAACAAGAAGAAAACATGGAGGCTAAAAGAACTAGCGAGTATCAAAAGCCAACATCTAGCAAATGCATTTTCCCAGGAATGTCTATTCTCTTGCCAGTCCTTAACAGTAAACACCCCTCAACACACACACACACACACACACACTCTTATCGGCTCCGTTGACTCACACTCTTCATCTCCCGCCTCGCTCCATCCACTTCTAAAGTAACTTTGAAGTTATTTTGGAATCAATACTTCATGGAAGCCAGCGAACGACTATCAGGATACAGAAGAGAATGAGGAATAGATTTAAGGAGCCATTTGGTAAAGAGGGCCAGACCGACCCTGTCAGAAAACCAAAGTTACGCTCTCCGACAGACGCAGAGCTGGAACGGCTGGGAATCCACAACCTGATCTCAAGAAAAAACTAATATTTTACAACGAGGAGTCTAGGAGAACATAATTCTCTTAACACAGCTAGCACTTTCATAAATCGACACTATTATTTATATCAAACTAGCTAAGCTAAGCTTCATACATTTTCATTATAAATTCATGATGGCTTATGTCAGCGAAGTTTCCCTCCAAATATCAGGATTCCACTAAAAAAACCCTGGACCAGTTTATCTTTGGAAAAGATATCAACTGGTTTGTAAATGTGCAACACGCAACATGAAAGTCCCAAGAAACTCATTTGGTAACCAGCAATGATTTAAACTAAACTAAACTAAACTTAACTTACTAAATACATATTTATTTTAAAATATTATTATTATTATTATTTGTTTATTTAAAGCTCACAAACAAAGCAAATCCTGACTGGCAGAAATACTGTAGATGTTTGCTCATTATGTTGAGCTTTTTGGCGTTGACGGTTTTGAGCTTATTTTATTTATTTCTGATAACTATTATTTTTGTAAGTATCTTAATAGACTTATTTCCAAGTATTTTTTTTAATATTCTGTTATATGCACAAAATAAACAAATAAATAAATATTATTACAAAAATAAATGTTAATACTTATACTACTACTACTATTTATTTATTTATTTACTTATTATGCATGCAATAAATGAATGAATGAATGAAAAGCTCATAAAGCAAAACCTTACTGGCATTACAGTAGAATGCTTTTTATTTATTTATGATACTTATTATGTTATGTAATTATCTTAATTAGGCTTAAAAAAAAATAATAATACTAATATAAAAAATAAAAAAAGACCATACAAAAGCTTATTTATTATTTTAATTTTACTTAAATATTTTATTATACATTTACATGAAGTCGGTGGGTTAGTATTGAAATGGCATCAGGGTTTAGCCATCAGGACACAAAGTCTTCCAGTCTTGCTTATTTTGCCAGAGGAAATCTAAAGGCTTGTCAAACATGGTGGAAGCTGCTCTGACAGCGCTCGTGGACTTGCATTCATGAGAGCACGTGTCTGATGAATGCTAATTAAACAGATTACAACAGTGGTACGAGTGACTCGTGGTGATAAAGGAGGTGACCTACTACTAATGTTCTCCACCCATTCTATTTAATCCAATTGGAATTGTTTCTGCTCGCCTCTTTGTTCCAGCTCAACCTGCCACTCAAATGATCATTCTATTCCCGTTCACTTTTCACTCCACAAAGAGTTACGTAAAACCGACAAAGAGCTGCATTGTCTTTTTGTGTGTCTCTCAAAAGTTTAGCATTTAAAGGCAAATAAACAGATGAAATGATCTGATAGTGAGATAAACACCCCATCAAAGCAGCAAGACAGAAACCAAAATGAACCTTTTTTGAGCTTCTCTTGGAAGAAAAACAACACAAGTTTTTTAAGGAGACAGCTGTGTAAACTGAAATTGGGTCTTAAGGGGTCATTACACAAGCCAGTAAGCATACATACATTGACTAGACATCTGTGAAGGAACATTTTGTTGTATATTATCATATTTTATATGTGGGTACTATGGAAGCCTGTTTGTGTCTCAGAGCAGTGCTGTTTTAGTATCAGTAACATATTTATATATATTTTTAAATTTCGTTATTTTATTGTTTTTATATGTCTATTGTACATAGTTTTTATTATTTTTATTTTAGTTATAGTTTTAGTTATTTTAGCATATAAAAAAACTTCATGAAAATGAGAAATTAAAAGAAATTAAATAAAACAGTATTAGTTTTTTATTAATAGTATTTTCTTTATTTAATTTCAGTTAAGATTAGAGCTGAAACAACTAATCGATTTAATCGATTAAAATCGATTATTAAAATAGTTGTCAACTAATTTTGACATCGATTAGTTGCTAAATAACTTTTATTTGCCGTAAGCGGCTCATTTCGTGCATATTTCAAATCTGCGGTGACCAAAGTGTGGCAGTAATGAGCCACCGGAGGTTTTACTCAGCCAGTACAACAGAAGAAGTAGCGAATAGCCAATAGCTGGCCTCATTTTATGTCACGTGCTTCCCGAACAGCGTCTCTGCAGCATTCAGCCGCATTCAGCGGGATGTGGTAGTACTTTACTTTGAGCCTTCAAAAAAGAAGAGTAACCTGTAAACTCTGCACTACTGAACTGTTTAAGGGGACGTTCACGTATCGCGTCTTTTGCGCGCTCAAGTTCGTTATTTCCAATGTAGGTATGCGCGCTCATAATGGAAGCGACGCGCCCGTTTTTCCAGGCGCGTCCGCACCAGATCGAGTTAAAAACATCTCAAGTTTTCAGAGAGCTGCAAGCGAACCGCGGGTGCGATTTTTAGAGCTGCAAATCCATTTATCCTTTGATGAAATTTCCGCGTCTTCCTGGAGAGAGCACGTCATGGTTGCTTAGCAAAGGCAGACGCCTCAGGGGCGCTTCTCCCCGAGCGCTTTGGAAAGAAGGAGAAAGCGGTGCGCCTAGCGTTTTCCATGCGTTTTTAAGCGCGATTATGTGAACGGTCCCTAAGACTTTTATTTGTGCAGATTCTCCAGTACAATGTTGTTTGCAAATGTTTAGTCGTAAAAGCTAATAACATTGCTTTTTAACAGTTAACATTTAAAGCTTTACAAACATGTTCTGTGATCCGTTTGTCGTTTACCAGTTCATAATTCAGTCGTGCAGCCTAATTATGACTGAATGAGAGAGGTAAATGTTTAAATATATTTTAAATGCACTTTTTTCTAAGTATTCACTGCTCTTTTTCACACAGCAGTTTTTTTGTGTTTCCAATTTTTTTTTCTGGACAACCTTCTGATGGATTTTACTTTAAAATGTGAGCTCCATTCAGGTTTCATGCCATTGGCACTTTTTTCGAAGGATTGTTTACAATTTCAAAGCATAAGCTATAAAGCTGTTTCCCAGTAAATAATAAAATACAACGCACTGCAATCTTATTCTGTTTTATCCTTATTCTTCGTGAAAATATGTTCTGAAAGATTCCTTAATAAGCTTTGTTCGGGATGTTAAACTACTTTAGGAGCTCTAAGAACTGCCATGGTGAAAACATTATTTTAAATCTCCTTGTGAAATTTGCTAGGGTATGGGTCAGTGTTTTGATTGCAGAAGAGTTCGACAAAGGATTACTAACACATAATAAAACAACTCCAGGTATATTTTTGATGAGGATATGACGATGCAAAATGGTTAAAATCTCTTAAAAATCTATGCTGAATGATAAAGACCCTTTATTAATAATTTACTTGGGGAAAAAATGGGCAAAACTAAAATATAAGTACATAAACCGATTAATCGTAAAAATAATCGACAGATTAATCGATTATCAAAATAATCGTTAGTTGCAGCCCTAGTTAAGATTAACTTTTAGTTGAAGTGTCATTTTTATGGTTTTCGTTTTAGTTAACTATATTAACCCTTTAATAACCGTATAAAAAAGACAAATGTGAAACAAATGTAAAAGTGAGACTGCAAGATATAAAGTCATACTTTGAGAAGTAGTGACATTGTGAGATATAAAGTTAAAATTGTGAGAAATAAAGTGGAGATTGTGAGATATCAAGACATATATAGCAACACAATCACACATAGATCAATGTGACTTTAAATCAAATTGTGAGATACAATGTAATAATAAGGAATAAAGTTGCAATTGCAAGAAATATGGTTGATATAAAGTCATGTAAGAAATCTTTATATTTGTGAGATATAAAGTCATATTTGTGACAATTAAAGTCACATTTGATATAAAGTCGCTTTGTGAAATAAAGCCATTTTGTGAGCTATCTCGTCCGAATAGTGAAAAGTATCATCATTTTGAGAGTTACAGTGCATGCAATACAATAACGTCTCATTGTGAGAAATAATACATTTAAAATGACAACTGGCAAAATAAAGAATTTTCATATTAATTTCATATTAATTGTGACAAAAACAAGTCAGTATTCTAATGCAAAATAAAAAAAAAATATTTTAAAAGGTATAATAGAAGAGAGAGGACGAGAAGAATGTATGTATATATATATATATATATATAGGCCAATAAAACAGCAGAATATGAAAGTATTATCAAATCACGACCTGGATATCATTCAAAGCTTCTCTCAGTGTAATATATGCCCCTGCTGATTCCAGCTCTTAGTATCTGTGATCCCATACTGCATATCTGAGCAGTGTTTCATCTCATCTTTTCACTCATCCCTCCCTTGCTTTCATCCCTCTCTCATATCATCCATGTATTCAAAAAAAAAAACTCATCACATGGGGAAGTCCTCTCTCATTGCCAACGTACACAGTTGCTAATCGCTCCTGCAGCTCTTTCAGATCTAAAGAGGGCTTTTTTTCTTTTTTTACAGCTGCCAGTGGCCCAAATTTTTTTTCTGTTTCTATTTTTATTTTTTTGTGCCAGTAGGAAACACAAACTCCAGATGATAAGGTGGCCCATCTAAACTAAGCCAGTAAGCTGCGTCTCATTTCGAATTGTGATCGTCTTATGCCCAACCTGAGGTAAATCCGCCCGGTGATTCGCCATTTAACTCAAACTCTCATTTCCTCCAGAGATCTATCTGAGATGAGCAGGCAATGTGGCTTAAGGACTCATATCTGCTCAGCCTTCCTCGTGAGCTTTTTTGCGGTCGACCGTCCCGCTCAACGGCCGGCAGGAAGAGATAATGAAAATCAGAGATGAAGACGATAAGACTGAAATGGCGGCAGTCGTTTTTGAACGGAGAGCTCAATCCAGCGCACACAAGCAGATTAGGAATGACATTTGTCTGCTTGGATTGATAACTACATCTATGGCAGTGAGGCTTACAGAAAGGGGCTGGACAGATTATGTCAACATCCAAAGGCATATCATGTTGGCAGAGAAAAGGATCGACAGAGCGTGTCTATCAAAAAACCCATCCCGAACCAGAATAGAACACGGAATTGAACTAAAGCGATAGAGGTTCGAGAAATTCGGTTGAGTACCTGCGTTTCGCAGGTGTGTACAGTAGAGCGTGACTCATCTCTCAGGGATGCTAAAAATACACGGCCTATGCATTTACTCCGCAGGAACGGGCATCAGATGCTGTGACGGCGGACAGGTTTCGTGTCACAACAACATATGTGGCTGCTTTTAGAGATCCACAAGACATAAGTCAATGTGTCCTTCATGCCAACCCCTAGCTGAAGTACTGTGGGGTGCCAGCAATGCTATCAGACTGTAATACCTTCATGTAGCATGGAATTTTATTACAAAGAATGCTATAGTACAAAAACGACATGTTATTGGCAAGAAATATGTCAATTCATTATATGGGTACTCAGGGTAATAATATCAACCTGTCCTCCAATCAATACACCCATTACCCCATTACCCCAATACCCATCAGAGCGTATACTAAAATTACGCCCCTATCGACAACAGGACGTTTTAAACTTAACGTTTCGTACTCTTTTATTTGCGCTGTCATTTGGGTTATGTGTAGCTCAGTTGGTATAGCATTGTGTTATATGATGATATGTAATCATACGATCATGGGTTTGATCTCAGAGAATGCACATGCTCAAAATTTATAAGCTCTTTAAATCATAACTAATAATTTTTGTGAGGGTTAGCTTTCGGGGTGGGGTTAGGTGTGGCCACCTTGTATATATATATATATATATATTAATATATATTTAATATATATTAATATATATTTTAATAACTTAAGTGTTGCATTTAAGTGTTCCTCTGGCTCACGGTAGAGAATTGCATTAGCAGCGCAAGGTTGTGGGTTCAATTCCCAGGGAACACATGTTAGGTAAAAACTGTTAGCCTGAATGCACTGTAAGTCACTTTGGATAAAAGCATCTGCTAAATGCATAAATTTAATTTAAATGTAATTGTAAAGATAAAGTTGAAATTTGTTACTTTCAAAAATGTAATATTAAAAAATACATTACAGCTAAAATTATAAATACTTTACACATGTTAGTCAACACAAAATAAGTGCACTTTTAAACACTGTAAAACTCCTTTTAAAAATCATAAAAAAAAAATAAAAGTAATAAAAGTGTAGACTACTTCCTTAGATGCACATAAGAGGACATTAGTTTCATTAATATTACATGATATGTTTTTTTCTTCATTTGTTTTATAAATAAACACATGTAGTGTACTTCACACACACACACACACATATATATATATATGAAGAATACTACACATGTATTTATTTATTTATAAAAAAAGATCAAATTTCTTCATCTTTCACTATTGGAAATGCTTATTTTATCCCTCTATATTCTTGTATAAAAAAACTATTCCCATTGAAATTGACCCATTAAAAAAAAAAAAAAGTTGATCATTTGCTAGTCAAAACAAGTAATTTTCTTGTTCAAGCTGGTCCAATCCATGCATGTCAGTAGCTGTAGCTGGTTGACTGGCTGCCAAGTTCTAAAACCCAGCTTGACCAGCTGCTTTGTTGGTCCAAGGTGGCCTACTAAATTCTGAATAGCCAGCTTGGACCAATTAAATACCAGCTTAGACTTTCTATAAACCAGCTAGCATGTTCCACAACATAGCTACGGTATCAGCTTAAGCTGGATATCCCAGCAGGGAATAGATCCACAGCCTTCTCAGACACAGAGTAAAGTCTAGTGTGTGGGCGACCTTAGCTGCACGCTTTGCATCTATTAAAATATTTAAGGCTTCAAAAAAATAAAAAAAATAAAAAATAAAAAATTACTAAGTGTTGCCGATCTTGTGAGAGCAGAACTGGGGTAAAAATGAAAGGAGCATGCAACATCAATACACAGAGTCCAAAAATGACAACATAACCCTCTAGCATACTAAAGGTGAGGAGAAACACACACACACACAACAACAGTACACTATCGAGCACATCAACCTCTCCTGTAAAGCCCTATTGAGAGTTGCATGCTGTGATCGATGAAAAAAAAACAACAAGATGAAATCTGGCAGGCCAATGTAGCCAGATGATGGTGTGTTTCTGATGACCTCAGCCCGTGTGCCACTGCTAACACAGGCATCAACAGATGAGGTGACTTTTCCAACTCTTCCTCCTGGTCACAGAAAACAATTCCATCCCAGGGGTCCAACAAGAGTTTTCTCAGCTTTCATGAGAGTAAGGGTGAGAGATGAACAAAAGATTTATTTCAACAGGCTAAGCTGACCCATGCTTGACTCCAGGATGAAATCACAGTGTTTCCTTTTATCTAGTTACAGATGATACCACTTTTTTTTCTTCTACCACAGGATGACAGCATTTTTTGTATCAGTCATATCATACATTTAATTTTCTTCCCCCTTACAGTATATCCACTTATAGTTAAAACATCAACAATGTTTTTTTTTTTTTTTTTTCACCAAATTGTCATAAAAAAGTTTCTCCTTGACCACTTTCACCCCAGCAGAACACGACGATAGCATGCAATAAATTAATTAATATTTTATAATTGCAATATTATTATATAATTCACTATGTAGGCTTGTGAGATGTAATATTTTAGATTATTTTTCTTATTTTATGCCAAATATCACAGGATAATTTGTGAAACTTGCAGTGCAACATCAGTCATGACATACATTGAATTTTTTCTCCATTGTCCAAAATATGACTGAAAAACACCACGAGTGCATGCAATAGTTTAGCATTCCAATATTATATTTTGTTTTATATTATATTTTATTATTGTAATAATAATATAATGCTAAAATATTTTATTAAAAATAAACCAAATAAATATATTTAATCAGGTTTTAATATTTTATTTTATTATATTATATTATATTATATTATATTATATTATATTATATTATATTATATTATATTATATTATATTATATTATATTATCCAGAATACACTGCTTTTCCTATGTAGGGTTGTGACCCGTGGTATAATACATTATGCTATGTTATGTTATGTTTTTTTTTTGTACCAAATCATAATAACGTTTGTAAAACATGCAAGCACAGTCAATGCATTATTTTTATTATTTCTTTGATTAGAGACCTAGTATTTGCTGCAGAATCTAACATTTTCCCTATATTTTTCTCCGTTTATATATATATATTTTTCCAAACACCCTCAAAATTGTCTATTTCAGAGATTAAATTAGATGTTGATTCCCCAATGTGTAAGATATTCCTTATGAATCATATTACATTCTGTACAAAAGGAAAAATAATAACAAGCAGCAGAAAGTTAAAAAGACGAAGATGAAATGTGAATACATGAGCTGAGAAGATTGGAGATGAAGAAGCAGCGTATGCACACACACTTGACAAAAAATTCCCCTTCACCATATATGATTCTGTTCTCTGCACTCTGTGTTTTGCCTTCTCTGTATTCCCAGGTAATAGGGTCAGAGAATCTCATTGCTGCTGGAGTTGCAGACTTCTATATTATGATTTGGCTGCCAGCATAGCCTCTGAGCACAAATGTAATGATATTTTGTTACCCACCATCTGCCGCTCAGCCCAAAACACTTCCTATGCAATACAAAACCCCTCTCGGCGTAAGGCCGTACACGGCCACGGCCACGTATGACAGGCAATACTCCCACCACAACGCACACACAAACAGACAGCTGCTGTGATAAGGTCACTTAATCTGACGAAAGGCTAGCATAACGCTAGCTAAACTATACACAGATTCAGCCCACAGGAAGATGAACCAGAACACTTAACCCAAACTCAAAACCCTTAAAGGAACAGTTCACCCAATGAGAATTCTGTCATGTATTCCTTTTCTTCCTTCCGTTAAACACTAAATTAGATGTTGGGCAGAATGTTAGAGTTTCCTTTGCAACAAAAGTGCATGGTTAATCATGCCTAGCAGGGTAATTAATAACCTTTAAAAAAAAATTATTACTAAAATAAAGCTAAAATAAAATACCAATATTAAATTAAAAATGTAACTAAATGAAAATGAGAAATGTTTAGGCAGTAAAATCAAATGCTGTAAATAAATTAAAACTAAATGCAAACTAAAACTTAAATAAAATTTGAAACTAAAATAGTATATAAAAAAATTAAATAGTATTACTAAAATTAAATTGAAGCTGAAATAAAAAGCAAATTCAATATACAAGTATATAATATTAAATATTATATATATATATATATACATACATACACACACACACACACACATAATAGTATATAAATAACACTAAAATAAGGCTGCTCACAAGTTCCAAAAATGCCAAAAAGCAGCAAAAAAGTACCAGAAAAAAGTGTTTTTTCTCAAACTTCTGTGACAGAAATAGGCAAAATTAAAACTTAAAATTTACTCATAAATAAATATCTAAATATAAAAAAAATATAAAAAAAATAAATACTCTAAAAGTGAAATACAAATTTGGCCAAAATATTAACGCTGTATAATAAAATAAATAAAAAATACAAATAAAAAAATTACAATTTAAAATAAAAAATTAAAATGAGAACTGAGTTTATCAAAATAAGAGCTGATTAAACATAATTTCTATATATATAAAAAAAAACACTAAGATAGCACTACAAGTTCCAAAACTGACAAAAATTTAAGTACCATAAAAGTACTCACATTTACTCATTGGACAGGAAGAGACCAAAATTAACCTGTTAAAGTCAGTTTTGGAGGAGTAATTTCTTTAAGTAAAGTCTGTACAGAAATGCAGATATTCCTAAGCAAAACTAGCATTTGCATTGTGGTTCATGCTAACAAAAATTATAAGCACTTCCACAAAAGAATGGTGAAACGTGCCCCTGATTACATGAGAAGAGCTGAGGAGAAAGTGTGTAGACAGTGTGTGAAAGAATGCTTGTGGCAAGGACCAAGAGTGACCACTTAAAGCCACGGATCGGGAGAACTGTCGCTATCAGTTTCCGTTAATTTCCGCTAATAGGCCCTGCAGTCATCCGCTAGCCGGAACTTTGGCCGCGTATAATAGTAATTAGATTTTCTTTTTGGACCATTCACCGAACGCTTGTCAACAGCCTGTCACATCCTCGAAAATCCTCATAGTGACACAGCCTAAAAGCCATTTTTTGGCTGTGCACCAAAGCACCGCAAGGCACAAAGCATCTGGCAAATGAAATAACATAAACTAAAACTAGAGAAGAAACAAAAGTGGCGTTCAAGAAGAAATGTCCGACAGAAAACCCTTGTTATTCTGTTGGCCTGATCCTATCGGACAAACGTGAAAAAAAATGTCCTTGCTTTTGCTAGCGGCTAGTTTTATTTAGCAATTACTCATTCCCTGATCACATTCCAGAGCCTATCAATGATTAACAAAATGTCGAAGCATAATGGATGGATTTGCCTAGGGGGTCAGAACTTTAAATAATTCAAACTGTCGTTCCAGGGTAAATACAGAAGCATTACTCATGTATTTATTCATAAAATACAGAAATAAATGCTAATCAACTGGTCTCATTCTAAAAAGACAGCATCTGTGTTTTCTTTAACAAGAGTTGATCTGCAGCCACCTATGAACAATCCTCAAGGAAATGAGATCTGGTACATCGATTCTGCCTCAGGTTGCCTTTGACTCGGAAACAAACACATGCTTTGGTGTCCAGAGGTGTTTGTTTTGACGAAAACATATTTCAAAAGCCTAAAATAGTGTGTGGGAGTTCATGCCTTGAAGTATTCAGTCATTTATGAAAAAAAAGTAACAATCAGTCCAAATAATCATTACATATTTTTACAATTTGAGATTTTTGGGATAAGCAATATATCCGCTTCACAAATAGAAGTTGTGGTTTTTTTAAGCATATATATATATATATGTATATATATATATATATATATATATATATATATATATAGATAGATAGATATATATAAACGACAGTACTGATTGTTTAAAGTCTCGTGGGAGCTTGAGTCACTGATGGTGATTTAAAACACTTGTTCCACATGGCGTCATCTGCCTTAAATGTTGGGGTGTGGGATATTTCAAAGCAAAATGCGTGTGTGTGGATGTGTGTTAAGGTGGTTATCATCTTCTTTATTCTGCTCTCCTATACTGACTGTCTCCTCATCTCCTCTGTCACGCCTGGCCACTCTCCATTCCATTTCCCCAATGGCTCATCCATCGCGCCCTCCGGTGAGTGGCGAGCGAAGCCCGGGGTGATTAACGCAAGAAAGATGGCAGGACTGGCAGCGTAAATCCAAAGAGGTTTCAGGAGGAACACCGCCGCTTGTCTCCACATGAGGAATGGAGAACCGACCGGGCCAAAACCCTTCCTGGAAGTGTTTTATCCTGCCCTGCACTCTTCGTGCCATTTAAAAACTGAAGGACAAGCGGTATACGGAGAAGAATTTCATGAAAAAGTGTGGAAAATTCACAGCTCTCCCAAGGGCACGAGAGTTGAAGCCCATCTGTCGGACATCTGGTCAGAGGAGCCCTTGTGAAAACGAAGTGTGCTAAATTGCATTCAGTGTGCACTTGCAGTGTACTTCAACCCTTAAAAGTATTTTAACAAGCTGAACTTGCAGATAATATAATATTAATGAAATAAAGGTCTATTTTAAGTGTGCATAGAGAAAGTTCACTGTAATGAATACATTGAGTATACTTTAAAAAAGTGTACTTTGTAATAATTTCAAGTGAAAAGTTGTACTTTAAAGTACATTTTAAATCCTCAAAATACAACAAAAGATAATGAAGTCAAATCGATTAATCACGATTAATTTAAATGATATGTGTGTGTACTGTGTATATTTTTGTGTATATATATATATATATATATATATATATAAATACACATATACATGTATTTAAGAAATATGTGTAATATATATATATATATATATATATATATATATATATATATATATATATATATATATAATATAAATCATAAACAAATATTAATCGATTTGACAGCATGATTAATTGATTTAACAGCATTAACTAAAGCACATGGAAAGTACTTGATTATAATTTTGACTGTAAAATGTTGGCTACCAAACAATAACCGGTAGCCATTGACTTCCATAATATGAAAAAATAAATAAACACATACTATGGAAGTCAATGGATACCGTCAAATGTTTGGATACCAACATTCTTCAAAAAATCTTCTTTTGTGTTCAGCAGAGGAAAGAAATTCACACAAGTTTGGAACAACATGAGGGTTGAGTAAATGACAGAATTTTTTTTTATTTTTGGAAGAATTAGAAATTCTGAAGACTCTTTTCCGTGGAATTATGATCAATGAGCACTAAAGCTTTCAAGCTTCAAAAAGATGCGAAGCACAGCGGAGGCATCTTAAAAGCAGTCCATAAGTCTTGCACACTACATTCCAAGCCTTCTGAAGTCATACAACGGCTTTGAGTGACGAGCAGATTGAAATGTAAGTCAAACAGACCACTTTCATGATATTTTTATGGTGCTTTTGAGTCCTTTTTTTGATGCTTGAAAGCTTCAGTCCCTGTTCATTTTAACCGCATGGTAAAGAGCAGGGAAAACAGAAAGTCTTCTCTTGTGTTCTGCTGAAGAAAGAGAGTCATATGGGTTTGTAATGACTTAAGAGTGTCAACTAATAGAATTTACATTTTTGAGTGGACATATAAGCATCAATGCACCCTCATCTGCTGAGACCCAGTGCAGGGGAAGGTTACAAGAGGTCAAATCCATTCAACAGACATGCTGCTAACCCATCAACGCTAGTCAAGGTAGAGCGAACCATCAAAGACACAGCCCAGCTAGAAAAGGCAATCACAGCTGTCAAGCGGCAAAGCTTTGAAAAAGTATTTCTACTTTTGGGTTTGATTTCATGCTTGTACATTGAACTGCCACTCGGCTGCTGTTTGAGCTTAATGTCAGGCAGATTACAGCTCTTTGCGATGCTGATTCCACAACACAGAAAAATAAAAATAAATGTAAGGAAAGGAAAGTGGAAGACAGGGAAGACGCTGCCTTTAAGTGAGATGTAAAATAGGATTTTTAGAGCTGGAAAATGACAATTCTTTTTTCTCATCTGCACTGCATGTTCATCAAAGCTATCATCATATGATCATGGTGATTACACTACTGAGTAGAGTATTAAAGCCTTCAGAATCATCTCTCAAAGAGACGAATGACTACTCCATCCATTGCCTGATTAGAAATGATAGAAAATTGCTTCATGTGTATCTATTCTTAATCATGAGAATGTCCATGTCTTTTAAGTCACTTATCATATTATATTACTAAGAGCTAAAAATGTTAAAATTATGTTTTTAGTTAGCTTTTGGATAACAGATTAGCCTACTAGCTTAGCATACAGTGGTGCCAATTTTATTAAGAATCGTGGTATTATTTTTTGCTAGAATGAGATGCAACATTTCTGACACTGGTGTACACAGGATTTAATAATCAATGAATAAACTAATAGGCAAAGAGACTAGTACAAAATGGTGGATATTATATGATCACTGATTTTACACTGTTTGCAAAGTAAGTAGCTAATCAGCCAACTCGATAATCTTGAAATGGCAAAAAAAATTATATTAATTGGCTTGATTCATTATGTATTGTAGATCTTAACTGTACTGACTTTCAACACCAGAATTAAGTTGATGAATGGTCAAATCAGCTACTACAATGGTTGCAAACAATTATCCAACCAGACTGCAGAGCAGTAACTGTCTAGTTTACTATATAAAAATATATTTTTTTATAACAGTGATTTGCATTTGTGCAATTTACATTTACAATATCAGCACAGAAATCTATAGAACCCCATTTCTTTCACAGAATTAAAAATACTGTAGCACAGGTAATTGCAGCTTTAAAACTCGCAATTGCAAGTTTACATCTCACAATTATGACTTTTTCTAAGAATTGCGAGATATAAACTTGCAATTTTGAGTTTTAAAGTCAGAACTGCAGACAGAAATGAACAATGACAGAAACGAACAATTCTGAGAAATAGAGTCATGATTGTGAGATAAACTCTCAACTCTGACTTTTAAGTTTGTATCTCACAATTCTGACTTTATAACAAGCAATTGCAAGTTATGTCAGAATTGCAATTCAGAGAGGATGAATCTTTTATTCCTCAGAATTTGACTTTTATCTGACAACAGCAAGTTTTTTGCATCTCACAATTTTTATATTGTGATATATAAAATCGCAATAGCGAGAAAATGTCAGATTTGCAATAAAAAAAGTATAATTGCAAGATGTTAACTCACAGTTGTCAGTAAAAGAGAATTGTGAGATAAAAACACAGACTTGTGTGGGCGGGACTATCTGTGAGACTGGCCAATGACAGATAAGGGGCGTGTCCAACAAACCTATTTGAACCAGTCTCTGCAAAGGAAATTACACAACTTACCTTTAAGACACAGAGTTTTTTGGTGCACAAAATGCAACATTAGCATGCTAGTATCGTTTCAGCAAAAGACCACATGCTTTGAAGATCCTCACTAATTCAAAGACCCACTGATTCAGCATCAGGGTACAGAAACCTGAAGATAAGTAAAGTCAGGTTATTCTGAAAGAGTTACAGGATCAGAACGGTTATGTGGGAACATGCATATGTATAATGTGCTCATCTAATTCACTATACACACACGGAGTGACTGTTACAAGAGGAATAAATCAGAACGGACAGACACTGATCACAAGCCATTTTCAGAGCACACTCAATACAGGTCTGACTGATGAAAGCACAGATATCTGGAGTGGCGGAAAGACACCGGGAATCTCGCCAATTTGAGAAGAGAAGGGGAAAAAAGAGAAAGCATTGTACTTTAAACAGCTTCCCTAGAAGTAAGACAAATTGGGCAGTGTGGTGCAGTCCGCAGGCTGCGTCTCGACCCGCTCTCTCTCTCTCGATGGAAGAGGCCAGCATCCTCCCAAGCATTAAAGTGGAAAAACCAACTACACTGCAAAAATTTAATGAGAAGATTCGCAACTCCGGCCTAACACTGGCTCACTGACACAACGCTCCTTGGCATGTGGTTATTTTCCCCTTCTCATCTTTTCTTTCCTCCTTTCGCTATGGAAGCAGAGGAAATATCAAGGGGCTGTAACCAACCTGGCCCTCTCAGTCGTGGCCTAATGCAACACTAATGCGTTGTGAATTTGGTGCCGCAATTTCCGAGGCTGATGTGATATATGGAGGGTGTCTAATAGTTAGCCTTACTCCTTTTCTAGATGTTTTTTTTTTTTTTTTAAGGGGACAAATAGTGTAAAGGAAATTAAAAATACCAAAGGGAATGGACTGGCCTACAAAACCATTAGGCTACAATTGCCTGACTGACAAACCCATCACACAGAAAACATCACCCTAAAGGCTGTATCATTACAAGAACCACAGCTCCCAACCTCCAAATTAAGGTTATTTCTGTGTGGCAAGCAGGCCTGTTTATGACAGCCAGCCCATCAGGGGCTCTGGGATGAGACTGGCCTTTTACACTGATCAGGACTGGATTACGGAGTCTAAATCCCAGCCATTACCCTTCAAGAATGGACCGGAAAACTGGTTTCAGACTACAAGGGGAGAGTTCTCCTTACAGGCCATTTAGAAACAGGTAAAGTGGATTTCACAAAAGCGATTTTAAAGGTATAGTTCACCCAAAAATTAAAAATTACATGCCTTCTTTTTGTTCCAAACATGTAACAACTTCTGTGGACATTTAGAAAAAAAAAAATCTATACAATGAAAGTCAATGGGGTTCAAAAAAATCTTGACTTTCATTGTATAGACAAATCAGTTTTTTTGGACAGTTATACAGATTTGGAACCACGTGAGTATATAAATGTTGATCATGTTAATTTTTTTACATTTTCTTTTCATATTTGATTTCCAGTTAGATCGAAAAGGAAAAAAGGCTTCATAGCTTCCTTAAAGAGTGGTTGAAAGGAAAACTTAATTTAAGGAGTATTGTGTGGGCTGGTGCTACAGTAATAAATGAATTTTAGCACTTAGCGCTAGCGCTTTACTACACCACAAAAGCCTTGATCGATTGCCTTGACAAACAGCAGAATTAATGCTGTGGATAATCTAAAGTAAAAGTCTGCACTGCATAAATTTAGCATGCAGATTTTAAACCCAAAACTCATGCAAAATTCTCCCCCTAGTGGTCAAAACGTGAAAGTCTAAGCGTAAACGAATGTTGTTATGTTGTTGAGTCTCAATGCTGTTATGTTGTTGAGTTGCATTACAACATCTGTCTGACTATTAATATCGCAACACCCACTGTGGCTCATGAAATTGTAATTAATTTCTCTCTCATTAATCCATCCATCACTTGCTCGATACAAAAAAACATAAACACGTTCCATTGTTTGGTTTCAGATCGCATTAATTTAATACCATCTTTGCCTTTTTAGATGCGTGTTGGTCTTTACGGGTTAACCAGGGGTCTTTATTGAGAGGAAGAAAACTGGCATTTAAATTGGAGAGGGCCAGCAGCCGTTATATGTTATTAATGGAGAGACTTGTACGTTTGTTACTCCATACTCTGCTAATTATGACCTTAGAGAGGGGGACGGGGGTAAGCAGGAGAACGAGGCGCTGGAGGGGGGCCGGGTTATGTGCAAGGAGAATTAGTGCTTAAGTCTCCCAGAGGCTCAGAGGTTTCTTTCGTCTCCTGGCAAACTGTTCCAAACCCCGTTCCTTTGCCAAATGAAAATCTTTTCAGAACCTCCAATCTGGATGAGGGAGAGAGTCAGAAACAGAGGAAGAGTGAGAAATAAAAGGGTGGCAAAAGCAAACATGAAGAAAATCTGAGAGACAGTGGAGCCAAAGTACACTGCTTTGGTCTTACCTGCCTACAACTACTACAACTTTCAAAGAGGCGAATCGTTATCGCTACCAAATTTGTATCAGGCTAACATTTCAAAAAGTTGTGCACAATAAGAGCAGAGAGCTGTTGCTGTGCATCGCGATGACGCTGTAGCAATCAATGCTGCAGAATTCAGCTTTCCAAAGACCATTTAGCAAAGCAGCACATAACAGAACAAACAAACAAGTGAAAAAAAAATAACTTGAACAAAACCAATGCAGCCAACACACAAAGCCAATATTTAACAAAAAGTACAGGATTAGGAGCCCGACAATGAAACAATGTTCTCACAATTAATATTTTGGCCAGATTTACAGTACCACGCTCCTTTTCTTTGTTACACTCTGTACTGTAAATATTTGGGAAAAAAAACTTGTATGACTTTGTAATGTTTCATGTTTAGTAATTTGTCATTTTAGTAGTGTATATAAAGTTTAGTCTACATAGTTATTATTACTATTATTTTATGCTTTCAGTGTTAGTTAATTTACAATAAATTAAAAGAAATCTCATTCAACAAGCTGAAAATATTTTTAATTTTTAATATTTTATTTAAATGAACAATTGTTTTTTTGTTTTGTTTTTTTTAAGTAAAATGTTTTTTTTTTGCTTCAGTTTTTGTTTTAGGGTATGTTTACACAACAACAATGTACTAAAAAATATTTAAAAAATGTAATGTATAGACAACAATGTTAAAATGATCCCTGTTCACACACACCAGCAAAAACTACTAAAATTGTATTATGCATGCCAGGTTAGTAGGTGGCGATGTCCCTTTGTAAAGAAACACTATGCATCTGTGAACATACCTATAAACTTAACACGTAATACATGTTGCGTGATGTCTCCATTTTCACAAATGTATGGATGATAACAGAATCGTTTTATTCAACTTTAAAACTCATGTTTTCTGGCCCTCAAAATGCTGTTGTCCTGTAAATGGACAAATTGCATAAAACACTTTCCGTATTTAGTTGAAAATGGTGTCATGTAAATTCCTCCTTAGTTAACTATTATAACCCTGGTGCTCGAGGTCTTCTTTGAAGAATACAAAGTACCCTATGCATCTGACATACTGGGTTGTGCATTGTTAAGCACTGTGACCAGTTGAACTATGATTGTTTATTTCACTGTTAAACTGACTTCACTTGCAGAGGTTATAATACTTAACATAGATGCAGGTTAAAATTTCATTAAAAGGACCAAAAGTCTGGATACACTACTGTAGGTAAAGTATCAAATTTACCTTTCTGTCTCCATGGTAATAACATTATCCAAAAATATAGCATTATATGACACATCCATTTCCAAGTGGAAAGTTTTATTCTATGCATGCTGGGTTCTTTATCTGCATTTATTTTTGTCTTTAATACAGGATCTACCAGCATGCTTCACGAATGTCCACTTCATTTGGTGGTTGGCACATACTGTGAGCTGTGGTTGCCAGTGGAGATGAGGAGAAAATGTACCAGCATGAGAACAGACACACACACACACACACACACACACACACACAGACACGTCTGCCTTCACCATGACTATTAAGGTAAACTAGGGATGAGTCCTTCACTCAAGAGCCCTAATACTCCTTGAGATCCATTCGTAACAGCTAACACAACAACAACGACAAGAGGTAGAAAGAAACGGTGTGAGATAAACGTAAAATAAAAACAGCTGTTTACTTCAGATGATATTATATCAATTCAAATATTCAGAATAAATCAAACAAATGAAATGCAAGAAGTCCAGACTGAACACTTTGTACATAAAGCAAACCAACCACAATAATCCCAACTACAATATCATTACTTTATTTGTATTTTTTCCTGTGATGAGTAGCTGAATTTTCCACATCCATTATTATTCAGAAATCATTTTAATATAAATAAATAAAATAAAATAAAACTCCTAACCATATCAATAATACAAATGCTAAATATTTAAATAATTATGTAATAATAAATTGATATTATTAAATACATTAACCGGTTGCGAGTGAAAATTGAAATATATTCGGATATTATTTCCGACTGTATGTGTGCACACAAATCAAACCACTGAGAAAGCTGATACAGTAGATCGCATCCAAACGGAGCCAGTCCTCTTATTTCCTCCATGTTGCTGGTTCTAATCACACACAGCTTTTAATCCAGATACCAATACAGTGCACACTGAGCACACACGCTTACAAACTGGCAGAATGACCCCACGGCAGCCTGACATCAGCCCACACGTTTACCCTTCCACACGGCACTATCTTTTAATCAATCTATTAGAGGAGCCATGCAACGATGACAGGCTTCGTGACTGATAAAGTGACCTGGCGAACATTACAGCAGTTTTGGTCACCCAGCTGAACAGATAACGGTCCGAGTGGAGAGAGATGATGATGATGATGATAATGTTGTTACACGGGCCGCTAGTGCATCTAGTCCAGCCCAAATGTCAGCTCCAGCTATCTCACTCCTGAGACTCTACCCCCCATCTTAAGTGCCCGTTGTTTCCGAACGGACATTTAGCAAATTATCCTTTTCTATTAGACACAGAAATGGCTCCTCGCCCACATAAAAGGAAATCGGAAAGGCAGGAAGTCTGATACCTCTTAAGAGATTTGAATTACCATTGTGTTCTCCAATGCGTGGCATGCTATTCGTCATGCGACAGAAATACCGTCTTTTCCTCTGTATCGCCAGTGGTTTCTACACCATTTGGGTGAATCCACGGAATTCTGCACGGTAGCTCAGAAAAAGTGGGCAAAAAATAAAATTTCTATTGCTTCCCTGCTTTGATTTACACGCTACAGGGGATTTTTTAGCTAGTTTCACCATGTATCACTAGTTCAGCTTGATGGCTTTAAATTACCAGGAGGAAACCACGCTAGAATTTGCTCTTCCGTACTAGTCATCCATCGCTCCAACGGCTACATCAACCGGACTATAAAGAGATGAGAATTGCCTGGGGCCAACAGACGCCCCGCCGAGAGATCCTTCCTTCCCTCTCACTTCCTCTCATGCACCGTCAGCAAACTGGCCATTACTGGAGACTCAAGTGTGCAGACACTTGTTTCCCACCGGCATGAAATAAATAAAGTTGCGCTGTTCTCCTTTTTCCAGAGCGTATGTCACTGTTGCAGTGCGGTGGATCCAAAGCTCGCTTGTCTTTCCGCAGCACTGGTTCTGCTAAGAACAGGTCTATCAGACACAGACAAGTGAACAAATGTCACTGGGCTTAAAAAGCAGAGAGGGCAGGAGGAATTTCGGGAGGCAAACGGAACGCATTAAAATTGGCTTTTGTTCTACGGTAGCTTCATTTCTCCCCCACTTCCGACTCTAGAATTGGAAGCGTTCGCCTTTCTCTTGGAGAAATCGACAGAGACAGTACGATGGACGGAAACACATACTGGGACAGACACGAGAGAGAGAGAACAGCAAACAGAAACGCAGACAGAAGAGATTGTCAATAATGTCCACAACCTTGAGTCAGGCATTTGCCCTTTGGTGACAATGTGTTATTCATGGAACATTCATCACGGTCCTGATGAAATCTCTCGGCTGTTTGAGATGCAGAGGCTTAGACACTTTATCTCACTGTCAGCGCGCAAGTGCTCGCCCCAATGTCCACCGAGTCCCTGAGCGCCCTGCTCTTGTAGCTTTGGATCAGACAGAATGTGAGATGAAAACTAGTGGCAAAAGAAAACAATAGAAAAACTAGAGGACATTCCGACTGGTCCAGTATCTGAAGTGAGTTTTCTGAGGAACCGCGAAGTCTTGTGTAGAATGCGACGTTAATTAGTTTATTCCTGCAACAGTGATTAACTGCGAGCAAAGTGAAATTTTATTACACATGCAAAGTGATCACCATTTACTAAGACAAAACCATCAAGCTGCCCAGAAGTAGGTCAGCTATAGCAGAAATTTATATTTTGAGATGCATCCGATGGAAAGATGAGAGATAAACACAATATGTTCTGGTATTATAATGAGATTTCCGAACACATGGTAGCTTTGCATGCACGCAAGCACTAAAAAAAAAAATTCAATTCATAATACATATGCAATCTGCAAACCATATTATATTTCATTTGTATGGAGCGGTTAATCTCTTAAGATTTTCTTGTTTATGGCTTTATTGTCACTTGTGTCACATGTGACTCCCTGTGTAGACAATGTCATTTGGTTAAAAGAGAACAAACAGTTCCTGCACTGTATGTGTTTACATAAGGTCTGATTCGAAGACCTGAGAATGTCATACTCTCTGGAATTATACATTAGATTTAACACCTCTAGCGTTACATAAAATCTCATGCAAATATGCAAAGCTTATCAGACTCCTCATGGTTGAAATGGCTTGTGCATCTAAGACTCTCTTCCTTCTATTATCAGAGCAAACCTGAAGAGCCTGAGAGATCCTCACCTATCACTCAAACACGCTCAAGGTCATCCTAAACCAGATGCCATCAAATATATGTGCATATGAGCCAATTTGAAAACCCGGACGAGCCCCCAAAAATCTGATTCTTATGGTTTTCTGAAAAACACTGTTAGTGTGCAGCGAGTTATTGTGGGATGTCATATTCAAGGCTTCATCCCTACTCCCCTGATCATACTGAACATCAGATTTGAATCATCAATAAATAACCAAATTAACGACAATTAAAGTTGTTTTTCTAAACTGACCTCAAAACTATGTTGCTCATTAGCGCTACTGAGCACCATATGCATATCCTCTATGTAAAACTACCAGAAATAATACAGGTTAATTTTGCCCATTAACTGATATACAAAAATATTGTTTTATTTATGACTTTTGACAAAAAAAAAAAAAACATGAGCATACAATAAAACAGTATACATTATGAATATTAATATAATAAAATACTTGTGGTTATTATAATTATTATTATTATTACATTATACAGTATATAATAATAATAACAATAACAATAAGTGTAATTTAAGTTTTTTTGGACTATGTTTAACTATCAATATTGAAACGCTATCCCTTGCACGAATGGGTGTAATTGTGCATACAATAAATACAAAAGTAAGTATTTTACTTGTAAACAGTGTAGTTTCTTGAACACTCTGAAGTGTAATGGCATTTTTGGATGGAGTTCTTAAGAGACCCAATGAGACCCAATAAGAGACATTAAATGGTGTCACCCGATTTTAAAGAACCGATAACAAATGTGAATCTGTAAAAATATTGGCCAAGCCAATAAAGGATATACATGTAATATTACATATGCACATATATCTTTAAAAAAAATCCTAGAGTGACATTCCCTACACAAAGTGCCTAAATCACGTTTAAAATGTAAGGTATGAAATGCTGCTAAGTTATACTTTAACGATGACTTAACTCTATTGGCCATAATAATTATTCAAATTGCTCCAATCAGGAACGCCTGCTGAAAGACATCGTCTAATGCCTTTCTTATAACGGATTTCATTGTGTTGTTTAGAAATAACGGGTCTGCGCGCTAGACACTGGAATATTCACAGGCATGAACGTTACAGTTTGTGTGATAGATCGTTCCTATTCCACGCTTTACAACTGAAAATAATAATAATAATATTAATCTTCAAAATAAAAAGCATCGCTTGGTTTTAACTGTGAGCACGGGATGTTTCCACATTACGCAGCCAGTTTAATAGGTTGCAATTATTGATGGAGCGATTTGAAACATAACTATATCCGTCTCAAATCCAACTTACCGGGATGACAGTGTGCCCAACGGAGCACGAGCGAGGAGAAAAGCAGAGGCGGAATCCACCAGCAGCAGCAGCGCGGTCGCAGTAGCCTCCGCATGTCACACTGTATACATGGAGATCTGGAATAAGGCAACTGTTGACAGAGTTATCCTCCTGGTGAACAAAAAAACTCCCACAAACAAGCAATGCGAACGCACTGGACGCGCTTTAATGTATTTCGGCCGCCTCCTTTAAGAAGTCCTTTGGAAAGATTTTTTTTTTCTTTTCTTTTGAAGTTCGACCGAGCCAAAGGAAACAGTTTTTTTTTTCTATCTCTCTTTCTCTCTCTCTCTTTCTCTTTTTCAGATGGCTGAGCTTGTAGTCCAGAAGAGAAACATGTCAAGGGGACAGTGGATTAAGAGAGAGATGTTAGAGGAGCTGTAGTCCATGCATCAGGCTGAAAACACAGAGTCAAGAGTTGGAGCGGCTCTGGAAGCTTTCCGTTCCGCCATCCAGGAAGTAGCGCATGAGCTGAAGTCTGGCAGAGACTTTAAAACAGGCTTGGAAGAGAGTGAGTGAGTGAGAGAGAGAGGGGGAGAGAAAGAGAGAGAGAGAGATCCGCCGGATCCTAGCGCCGAGCGCGTAACAGAGCTGCTGCTGCTGCTGCTTTTGTCAGTGTGTGATGGACGCACAAAGGCGCTCTCCTTCTCTCGCTCTCGCCTTTATCTGGGATAAAACCAAACACTTCAGATAACATCAGTAATAAAATCACTGCATGCAAGCTCTGTGTCTAGAATTATCCGCGGGATCTTCTACATGGAGAAGAGTGTTGTATGATTCAAAATGCATAGAGTTTCACAACAAAGAATATATAGGTCTATATATATATATATATATATATATATATATATATATATATATATATATATATATATATATATATATATATATATATATATTCCATAACAAAAATGCTGTGCCACTTCATATTTATGTAGGAAGTATGATGGACTACCATTCAGATGGTACAAAAAACCATTCAGATGGTATTACAAAAAAAAAAAAAAAAAATGCAGCAAATGCATTAAATTGATCAATTAAATTGAACCAAATATAATTAGCATATTAGAATGGTGTCATGTGACACTGAAGACTGGAGTAATGATGTTGAAATCAAAGAAAGAAATAATTAAAAAAAATAAATAAATAATATTCAAATAGAAAATAGCTATTACACACACACACACACACACACACACAATCCTACATCTGCAGTGATACATATTTTAAAATAAATATAAACATTTTAATATATATAACTGTTATGCCATCTAACTATACATACTAATATACTTTACATACACCTTGGGGATATATTTTGAATTCCATGTAGTTCAGTGGTACAAAGAGAGACATTAAGAGCAAACACTGCAAACTGGAGACAGTGAAAGATGAGTGTGTAGTATTTGTACACATGTATTACTGCAGTGAGTCGGTTGAGGATTTTAAAATGTCTAGTGCACACATGAGAAGAGATCATTACCAAAGGTGGAGGTTTGTGAGGCCTACTCATCTACCTACTGTGTGTGGCCTACTCGCAAACATAGTATACTGCACATAAGAGTTGCAAACAGTTTTTAAACAGGCCTTGGAGTACAATAGCAGCAAGATGTTAGTGTGTGGTAGGGTGAGAGTGGGTTTGGATGGGAGTTTTAGAGGTGAGCATTTCTACATTGCATGTTACAATGCACAGTTATATAAAATATGAATAAAAAATGATTTTTGGTTATTATTTATAGTACATATCTGGAACATTTTTCAGTGTTATAAGTCACCTTTGGCAATGAGATTTGATTATCTCTTTGACATCTCAGTTCTTTTGTGTACAGTACAAAAATATATGCTCATTCATACGCTTAACCCCATTCTTAAGCTCAACATTGCTTTTTTAATTGGATTTTCTAAACAAATACATAGAGCAGCTATCTATTTTTTAGTCATGTTTGTCTTGATGCTTTTGTTACATCCTGTCCCAACCTATCAATCAGTCCTACTACCTATTTTTTATTGAAAAAGGATAAATTAATCAGTAATACTGATACAGGAGGAACTACATTTAAAAGCTCCTTCTTAAACTGAAGTGTGCTGTCAGTAAAGAACAGAGAAGATTTTTATTGGTTAGGACAGATTGCTCTTCTTAAGAACTTGACTTGGCAGCTCTTGACAATAGACAGACATTATATAAGAACAACAAAAAAGAATTACTCAGCAGTCCCTGGCTAATTAATTACAAATAAATACAAAGAGATGCAGTAAAACTGAAACTTTCACTTTCATCATTCTCTGTAAGTATACTGACAAAGCACATGGTAAAAAAAGAAAGAAAAAACAGTATTTTATGAAACTATAACAATCTAAACAAACAAAGTGAAATAATCATAAACCATTTTAATATATATACATATGTGAATTTACATACAATTTTACACACTCTGTGACTGTCCCTTGCTGATGGCATAAGTTCCTCCACAACCAACCATTTTGTCTGTAATCCAATTTATCAAAATTCTATATATTTGGTTACCAAGGAGACAACAGCATCAAGTATGCTTGACATGAAATATGAGACGTGTATGTGAGCAAAACAAAGAAAAATTAAAGCTGCAAGCAGCGATGAAAGGGTCCTCACACCCGGGCTCACCACCACCCAGTGGTTTTAGGAAAACAGCTAATGGTGGGAAATCACTTTTAAAGTGATAAATATAGGAGGAATATAAATTTAAAGTAATTTATATGTGACAAACTTAATGCGCTATGACTGTAACTGAATGTTTGGCATGTAGATGTCTTCAGACCAGGACTTTTATCAAACCTGTGAAATTTGGATTGAACATGGTATTTTTTGGGTTATTGTAAAACATGAAATTTGCTGTTGCCAATGGGTGGTGCTATAAATTATAACTGAATACTGGCATGTAACTATTTGCAAGCCAGGACTCTTACCAAACATGTGAAGATAGGGGCAGATTGGACATTGCATGTTTAAGTTAGTGTAAAACAAGTAATGTCCTGTTGCTAGCAGGTGGCGGTATGATTAGGGTGACCATATGAGCCATTTTCCCAGGACGCGTCCTTGCCAGGATTTTTATATTGCCTAAAATATCCCGATTTTGGCTGTTTGGGCTGTCCAGATCGATCATTGTATGACATTCATAAAAGCTATAGAGAGCAGAGCAGACGGCTCCTTATGCATTAAAATCACTCTCTTGGTACTTTGGTGTCATACAATGATCTCTGCGCAGTGACGCTTCAAGTTGAATAACCGAACAAACACCTAACATGTACGTGTATTTGCATTGCTTTGATCGTTCTCTGAGGATCTCACCTTCTCACACGCCACGATTGGTTGATTATGTACCATACCTGCATGTTATTGGTCAAACTACTTTGGATGTTTGAGGCAATATAGAAATCCTGGCAAGGACTCGTCCTGGGAAAATGGCTCATATGGTCACCCTAGGTATGATTATGAATATTGGCCTTAAGATGTGTTCAGGCCAGGACTCTGAGTTACAACTATTTACTGTGTCATGACACTAATAGCATGCTTAAGCACTTAGTGTTGCTATTATGTCTGAGAATATTTTCTAGCATGTTAAGCACACAAAAAGAATATTTTACTGTATTTGTAAAAGTGTATCACAGTGTTAAACATGTCACTTCCTGTTGCCAGTTGATGGTGCTATAGCTATAACCAAATATGAGCATGTAGATTTCTTCAAGTCAGGACTCTTATCAAACATGTGAAGTTTGAGGCAGATTGGACATTGTATGCATGACTTACAAAAACTTCCTGTTTGATGGCATTAATAGCATGCTTTAGCACTTAGCTAGTGTTGTTAGCATGTTTGAGCATGTTTCTAACATGTTTTGCACACAATCGCATATTTTACTGTGTTGCTAACAGTGCATCACAGTGTTAAACATGTCACTTCCTATTGACAGTAGGTGGTGCTATGACTATAACTGAATCTTGGCATGTACAGTAGATGTGTTCAGGCCAGGACTCTCATCAAACATGTTCAGTTTCGGGCAGATTGGACACTGCATGCCTGAGTTACAGCAACTTTCTGTTTCACTGCATTAATAGCATGCTTAAGCACTTAACTAAGTGTTGCTAGCATGTTTCAGTGTTTTTTTCTAGCACGTTGACAGCCTATTTAACACTTGTTGATGTTTATTAAAATGTTCCTAGTAGTCCATAACACTGTCAACAGTGACACTTCCTGTTGCCAGGAGGTGGCGCTATAACTATAAATGAATATAGGCATGGACGTGTTCAGGACAGAACACCTATCAAACATATGAAGACTGGGGCAGATTGGACATTGCTTGCCTGAGTTACAGCAACTTCCTCTTTAATGGTGAAACATCAAATTTGTCAAACCGCCAGGGACACGCCTCTTGACAAAAACTCATGATCTTCGCAATTTAATGCCACAAAGGCGTTAAGATAATCCTCACCAAATTTGAAGATGATCCATTTAAATCTGTAGGAGGAGTTTGTCGAAATATGAGGCCTGGAAATGGCAAAAACGGCACACAAATTGTACAGGAAATTCAAAATAACTGACTTCCTATTAAGTTTTGGATTTTCTATCAAGAGAAAAATGGTGTGTTACATGTGTGTACTGATTTTCGTCAGTTCTTCTGATGCGAAATGCGATTCACTTTGGAGAAGAAAAAGAAATTTCAATAGGGTCCTCACACCATTGGTGCTCGGGCCCTAATCAAGATGAATATCAAGTGAACCAAATGTCTGTGTGTCAATTTTTGGGTAATGCGATCACCGCTTAACCAGTCAAATTGGGTAAAAAGCATGAAAGCATTCACAAAATAAAATGAATACAGGAGCAGAGGTAGAAAAAAACAAAGAGTCATTGATCGCCAGCAAAAGGCAACCTTTACTGAAGAAAAGTAGAACAAAAACAAAGGAAGCTGAGCTTCAAAAAAACAGTGGCAATCATCAATGCAAAAACTATAGTCCAAGAACTTCAACAATACATCCTTAACTGTCATTAGGCCACTGGTAACTCAAGACTGAACAATAAACTACATGACACAAACCCACTTGCATAGGGCTAAACACAGGTGTCTCACATCAGGCTTAATGAATGTTAGTGTTCAGCAGGAACCTGGAAAGAGGCGCCACCTGTTGACTAGGAGGTAAATTAACAGTCCAGTGATGATTCCTCATGATAATTTACTCACCCTTGTGTAAAAAAAAAAACAAAAAAAAAAATAAAGGCTCAATTGCTTAATTGCAATCAATCACATCTAGAATAAAAGTAAAAAAAAAAAAAAAGCATTATATGTGTTTGTTCTGTTATATATATATATATATATATATATATATATATATATATATATATATGAATACAGACACATACAGTATATATTCTGAACATATTTACTCGTATTTACATGTCTATATTTATATTAATTTATAATTTATAATAAATATATTTCATATATATAAATAACTAATGTTTCTGAAATATATGCATGCATGTATATGTATATATATATATATATATATATATATATATATATATATATATATATATATATATATATATATATATATATATATATATATATATACAGTACAGACCAAAAGTTTGGACACACCTTCTCATTCAAAGAGTTTTCTTTATTTTCATGACTATGAAAATTGTAGAGTCACACTGAAGGCATCAAGGGCTATTTGACCAAGAAGGAGAGTTATGGGATGCTGCGCCAGATGACCTGAATATACACAATATACATATAAGCAAATAAAAACTTTATTTTGAAAGCGTTTAATCATGATCAATCGTTTGACAGCACTAATTCCAGCATTTTCCTCCATATAGTGGACTTCAGTGACGGCCAACAGGTTGAGGCAGGGCTTGCCCAGCCCTAGGAGAGATTTTAGATTTCCACCCCCCCCCCACTCCCCACTAAAACAAAAAGATTTTTCATAACATAACATAACATAACATAAATACTGATAAGTAGGTTATTAACATTAATAAGTAGTAAATAAATTGTGATAATAGGCTAAATAAATGGAGATGTTGCACCTTGTAGGTATTTTATGAGTGAATCTGTTAAAAAAGCTTATCGAAGAGACCAGACACGAGCTACTCCCACAACTGTGCCTACAGTGACAAGTACTTATTACAACAAAAAGAAATATGAGCAATATAAAATGCCTAAAATCGTCTAACAGACAACAAAGGCAACAAAATAACGGCTACATTTTGTAATTTATTTGTAGATGTTAGCCAGCTAGCTAGCTAGTTAGTCTAATTAGCATAGGCTACCCATACCTTTCATTTTAATTTTGTGCATACAGTAGAAAATGGCATAGTTAAACTTAATTATTTCATTTTATGACTCCTAGATTATAGTCCTAGTCATGGTCTTTTTTCAAAGCACATTTAGACACTTTTTGGTGAATTACAAGCAAGCAGTAATGTAACTGAAATGAAAACATTACAGAAGCTTACATTTATTTTAAAGAAGATAAAGTAAAATTAAATAAGCCGTTAACTCAAACGCAAAAACGTTTCATGGTGTCATTGTTGTTAGTTAAGATGTTCTAAAAAGGCTATTTCAAAATACTGCATGAACATCAAGGGCTAATACACAGGCGTGTACTTGTGATTTTTACCTCTAATATTGATATTTTTCAGCTCCTCTTTGCATCTCTTCCTGCCTTGTGCCCCTCAAAATTAACATTTTTTACTAATTTTTTAGAACTGATAGCAAAACTATTTTAACTGCGTGTGCCATGCATAATTAATGCATTGTGATGATGTATTATAATTACGTCATGATGCAGAAATTGTTTAAATCAAGCGGCAACCCCCCGCTCTCTCTCGTAAAGCCCATACGGAAGTGACTTAATTCGTCAACTGGCCGCTTGAGGCTGGCTGCAAAAGGGAGTCAATCCCATAGACTCCCCATGTTAAAATGCCCAACTTTACAGCAGAAAAAAAAAAAAAACGTTTACAGCCTGGTTAAAAAAATTATTTTGGTCTATATAGCTAATTTTGCCCTTCATGACAACTGTGAGGGGGGTGAATTTTTTTTATAACTCGTCCGTTTAAATTATATTAAGCCTTAAAGTCCTGCATAATTAAGGTTGTGGCCACTTGAGTGACAGGTGGATTGCAGTTGCTGTCACTGCCGTCGAGTTAGGTGGGAGTGGTTTCAGCAACCAGCTCCTGCCTTTTTGCCCTTTTTCTATTATCCGAGAGTGAAGCGTGGTGACGAGCTGCCAAGATGGCGACCTCCGGCTCCGCCTTCTTTTGGGTTCAAAAACTCTCTTCAGAAACCTATGGGTGACGTCATGGACACTACATCCATGTTTTTATACAGTCTATGGTGTAAATTGGTCCAGCATGACATAATGTCAGATCTTATGATTTTTTCGTTGATGTCAATTTTATTTTATTCTAACATTATTTTAATCAGTTCACAAAAATTATGTTAACTGTCAGAAATTATTTTGCTTAATATATGGGTGTAGGAGCACACGATGGTCAGAAGAGGGTGCTCTTCTGACCAAAGGAAAAAAAAAAAAAACTTTCCTGTGGCACCCCCCACAGTGATTTTGTGCCCTAGGCAACTGCCTATGTCGCCCATGCCACAGGCCGGCCCTGGGTTGAAGGTCCAAACTGCTGTTTCAGTGCAGCTTCAAAAGGCTCTACATGAGCCCAACCAAAGAATATTGGTCTATCTAGCGAAACGATATGTAATTTTCCATGAAAATACAAATTTAGATACTTTTTAACCACAAATGCTTGCAGTAGTTAGAGCTCATGCACTTTGTAATCACGCAGACATAGGCAGAAGTACCGACCCAGTGTTTACAATGCGAACAAAAGAAAGAAAGTTGCAGAGAAGTTGCAGGAGGAAATGGAGTTTTTTTTGCTCTACCTTTCTGAACCGAAGTATACCGACAAAAAACTAACCACGCTCGACTTTTCCAATGTGGGCATGCAATGTTTTGAGATGCGCATGCACATCGGAATAAATTTGTGGTTAAAAATTAAACTATTTCTCTCTCTCTCTCTTTTTTTAAGAAAATGGCTAATTGTTGCATAAGTAAGTTAGATGGTGTAGAGCCCTTTGAAGCTGCATTGAAACTGCAATTTGGAATTTCAACCCACTGGCCAAAATTAAATTAAATTAAATTAAATTAAATTAAATTAAATTAAATTAAATTAAATTAAATTAAATTAAATTAAATTAAATTAAATTAAATTAAATTAATGCATTTAGCAGAAGCTTTTATCCAAAGCGACTTACAGTGCATTCAGGCTATCAATTTTTACCTATCATGTGTTCCCGGGGAATCGAACCCCCAACCACAATGCTCTACCAATTGAGCTACAGGAACATTAAATCCCATTATATGGAGAACATGCCTGTAATACTTTCCTTCGAGACTGAAGAAAGAAAGACATGAACTTGTATATCATGTCTTGTAAACATGAAATCTTGTATAACATGGGGGTGAGTAAATATTAAGGAAATCTTCATTCTGAAAGTGAACTACTCCTCTAATGTGTCGTGACAGATCACTAGTGCCTCCATACAAGCGGCACGTGAACTGATCATCTCTTCTTGAAATAAACATGAGTGAACATCAGAAGGTGTTTTGTGTTAATCAGACAGACGTCAATACACACCATTTTTCGAGTTCAACTCCACCGATGTTAATCCTCTCTCCTGTCTGGTTTGTTTGTTGGACACAATGGCAGATTCTGTATTTTGACTGTTCAAATGGCCTGTCAATCAAAACTCCTTATGAAGACTTCAACTTGTATGATTTTGTATAATTTTGTTTGTATGTTTCACTATTTAAAAATATTGTGTTGAAGCTCCACATGACTCTTTTTTCTTTTCTTCCTTATTAAATTAGAGACTTTATTATTATTATTATAGTTTTTTTTTGCCAAGTCAGGAAATCATGTTAAATGGATTTGTTGTCATATTAAAGAAGAATGTGGCTTCAGCATCTGTTATTATTATATTAGTATTATTATTAGGCTACTATAGCAATGGCTTCCAGGAATCCACCTAAACTGACATATATTTGCTGTCGGAGCCACTTGAATTAATATATTAAATTTAAGAATGGCGAGCTAATGGCTGCCGAGGGGAAATAACAGCTGCCAATGACAGTGCAGTTTTATGATAAGTCATTCTGTCATATCCAGATGTTGCCCCATTTATCCAACATCTGCATGACAGTAAATCAATATCCCACTCGATACGAAGCGAGCAACAGACAAACCTTAAATATGCCATTCATGCCATTTTTCACTGTAGTCCGACTCTTAATGTCATATGCGGTATAACAATAACTCTGTCCTTCGCTTTACTGAAAATTTATTACACATAGCTATAAAAGGCCTCATAAACTTTGCAGCTGCCAGCACACTATCTTTGACTCTTTAGATTAGTACAAAATGTCTTTGGTGGCTAAGTTTAACTAAGTGTTTAATTAATAGTCATGTAATGTTCCTCAGGGAGGTTTTTCCCCAGATTTAAAGCTAAATCAGCTGTCCATTCTAATTAAGTCAGCTAATCAATTTCTCTACAATAATCAATCGGTTCACTGCATATGGGAAACCTAATGACTTCTGGGATACTAGAAGTAGCCTTTGGATGTCTAAGCTTGATGTTTTTAGCGACAACCTACAGGAAGTCAAGACCTGAGTTGTAAATCCACTGGTTTAATCAACCAGAAATAAGACAAGTGGTTAAGTATATGAACACCACCATCCTGAGGTAAACAAAATAAATGCATATAATAACATATCATAACATATTTAGGTTCTACCTACTCATTATGTTTTAATGTGAGATATGGTGGCCTTTTATTGTTACATTCCACTAAGTCTATTTATTGACAAAACATTTTTATGTATAGCTATAATACAGCGGCACTGAAACGTTATGTAAAACAAGGTACAAGTAGTATATGACTAATAACATGCAATTGTACTTCCAACATCCTGCATGTAGTAGACAGCAACAACAACATAATGGGAAATGTAGTTTTATGGCGTGTTGAACTGTTCTCCGCGTGAGCTTAAAAAACTACGCTTCCCACAATCCCCCATACAGTCAGCGTCTCCTCCTCGACACGGAAGGTGAGTGCATGTGCTCTGTGTGGACGGTGTGAGATGTCATTTGGGTGGTGTGATCACAGTCTCTTTAAATTTGTGTTTAATAATACGCATGTGGTGTTTATGTAAATATATTGAGGTGATAGATGGTTTATGTAACGAATTATGTCAGCGCGTCAGGCGAATGTAAACATATTACTCTTTATTTTGTGACAGCGTCATGCAAATCAGTAGTAGCATGTGATGGTCGGAAAATATGTCTTGCTCAGCAGTATCATATGAGGTGTGAGTTTAATGAAAACAATCTAATAAATTCAGACATGCTAAGGCTAGAGTGAAAACTTGGTGAAATGTTGAAATGTCAGTTTATTATTTACTATTAAAACAAAGCCTTATGTATGCTGTATAATTGTTTTCTTTTTTTTGTATCGAACGATTTATAATTAGAGTATTCATCCATTCATAATGTTTTCTATTATTTATTATTTATATTTTATAATAGGCCTATATTTTTATGTTTTGTATTGTTTTAAATTCTTGTTAGTATTATTACTACTATTAATGTTTTTGTTTTATATTATTATTATTATTATTATTATTATTATTATTCCATACTAGTGTAAATAAACAGCCCCAGTAACTTTCAGTCTTTTTTTTTCTGTTATTAAACAATATGTATATTTTTATGTTTTAAATATATAGGTTTACATGTACTTGTACCTTGATTTTAGTGAATAGGACATTCAACCAAAAGTTTATAACGGTCGAGTTTAGGGTTGGTGTTTGTTCCAACAGTTTTTGACCAATGAATTCCCACGATCCTCCTGTATGTAATTTCTCAATAAGGTAATTCAAATGAATTAGCTAATGAATCATTTAGACTGATTTGTGAATCATTAATTTAAAAGAGCAAAAACACTCACCAGTCAGAGACGCTGTTACGGTAATGGTTGCAAGCAAGTTTTACTTTGCACAAGCAATATTTAGCAGGTGACATATTTCACAGAAGAGCATAAAGAGGAAAAATGGATTCATTACAGGAATTTCCATACATTTCCAAATAGTATTAATCATTCTCGTTCCAATTGCGATGACTTTGCCTGGTTTGGAAAACATCATTTTAAGATTTTCTTCAAAACCTCATCACCCTGGCTCATGGATATGATCAGGTTTTAAACCAGGTGGTTTATCGTTCATTTGCTAGTTGTTACCCAATTTTGATTGACTGTTAAATGCAATCATGATATGTACAGTATATTGTGATGTGTGCTGTATCATGTTGTAGTTAATGGTACCCAGCCCCACTTTATATGTACAGCCCAAAAAGAAAAAAGGTATTATTGTGAGTGCAGTTTTCTGGTAAACAGGGGGCCAAAAGTTAGAGAGTTTAGGTGTGACAGTGGGAGCAGAAGGTGGAACCGGGTGTCCAGCTGCATTTTTCATTAGAGTAACTTGATTAAATGTATTTTAATTACCTCTATCTCAGCGGTGCGTTTGAGAGATATCACATGGCTCCTCCTTTTAATGTCTGCCATCTGTCTAGACGCCCTGAGAATATAAAGAGAGAAATGGACCCCAAAATCTCTGCCTCTTACCTCATCTAATACTCTCATGACCACTCATGAGTAGTTCCACCAGAAACCTTTTTCCAATATTGAGTTTTCTAGCCACAGTATGATCCAATCCAGTTGATATCTTAACATCGATGGAAAATATCTGGATATTTGCATCCTGTGGTAACCGTGGCCTTCTTATTTAATGGCAAAACTGAAACCCTTAGAGATCCTTTTCAGCTGAAGATCAGTCTCCACGTCTGGCTCATGCCAATGCAAATGAGTAGATTAAATGAATAAAGTGGTGAAATGTGGCCTCGGTGCTCTTTGACTCTCTCTCGGAAGCGGTACGTGGAGATATGCAGACAGATATGTATAATGCAAGAGAGCGGGCATCAATTATGCACCTTTCATTCATGCCACAGCAATACCTAATTGATTTGATTCTGTTTGCTTCATGTATAATTGAGTGGGCACAGATCCTGTGTGTAGCTTTCAGACACTGGATGTTGGTGACAGGTAGACCGTGTGTGATGCAGCTTTGAGATGGGACAGATCTCTTTTCTTTCATGATTGCATTTGGTCTCTTACTGGTCCAAGTCGAAAGAACCCAACTCAAGAGTCTGGCCCACTTTACTCCTGGCATTAATATGTTTTGGATTGTACAATATCTGGACATTTTCTTACCACATTAATCAGGTGTGTTTACAAAGAGCAATAAAATACAATAAATTCATCAATAGTATTATCAATTAATATACCTATTGCAATGCATTACTTTTAAAAGTAACTTTCTCCGACACTGCTCATATGTGTTAGTGTAACCTTCCTAACTTGCTGTTTTTGACACTGACTGTTTACAGAAGTGCACCAAAACAGCTTTGGGTTTCTTTTCTTCTCTTCACAGCTTTTCCCAAAGTCCCCACATGTACCCTTGATATCAGTTGATGGGGGGCTTCTATGCCCTGACCTTTAAAGGTGAAAGGCCCTGATCAGTCAGTCTGTCCCCTCTCGGTGGGAGATGCGAATGCTTTGAGGAAAGCAAAAAGAGGAGTGTTTATTATCGATGACAGAACAAACACACCCTTGAAGCTCTGATTCTGTCACCGTGTTTCTGTCAGGGTGGTTGGGGTTCAAGAGCGCTAGTCTGGATCAGAACGGCTACTCTGACAGCGTGGCCCGAGCCAGAGGATTCATTCTCAGTACAGAGGTCAAAGGTCAGCCTGTCAGAGCAGTGGGGGGAGGGCCCCTAGAACTCCAACTGAAATATCAACTCCTCTCTGCTACAGACTTTTCATACATTTACATGAAGGCGCATGACTTGGGGCATATTTCTGCATTTCAGGTTCAAAGAGAGTGCAACTGGGGTTTTTTTTCTGGGTAGAATGAAAGAAGGTGAATGCGGACTTCATATTGCAAATTAGTTTTGCCTCTGCTATAAGGTATCCACTCATCTGGAACTGTTTTTTATTCATTAGAGGTGTTTGGTATGGCAACAATCACTATTAACATTGCTCTTAATTAGGGTTACGGATTTGGGTCAGACTTTTAAAAGCATTAACCACATTTGGAGGTGGTCTTGTAGTGATTTTGAACAAATTTGAAGACAGCAAATGCAAATCTGCATTCAACTACGTATTTAATATGTAAAGAGATTCTGCTGCAAATAGTCATTCCTGGTTTAGTTAGGCATCATAAAAATTCTTGGCTTTTTCTTCTCCTCTCATGATATTAAAAAGAAAATAGATGCTATAGGACTGAAAAATAGTGATTTCTGGATTTTACTGGATTCTAATTTGAAAGGGATAGTTCACTCAAAAATTAAAAGTACCCCATTATTTACTCACCCTCAAGTCATCCTACAGTAGGTGTTTATATGACATTCTTCATTCTTTCAGACGAATACAATCGGAGTATTGTGAAAAAAAAGTCATGGACTTTAAATTATTAGGGGCCAAGCACCGAAGGTGCGTAGGCACCTATTGTTTTCGTTGGCGTTATTCTTCTTCTTCTTCTTCTTCTTCTTCTTCTTCTTCCGCCGCAAGTCTATTGCAGCCCATAGAACCGATTGCGGGAAAGTTGTATAATTTGGCACACTGATAGAGGACAGTCCCAGCATTAACTATAGCAAATTTGAAGTCTCTAACTCCTACTCTCTAGCGCCACCACTTGTCCAAACTTTCAATGTTTGTATGCTAATAACTTTTGAACCGTAAGCCAGAAAATGGAAATTCTTTTTCCCTCTAAATCCTTGGCTCATGCCAAGTCGAATGAACCCCAAAATTTAAAAATCGCAAGGTTTAGTTTTTTCGCTAATTTCAAATTTTTGAAAAAGCTACTTTTTCAAACTAGTCCTAGACGAATAGTTCAATCTTTACGAAAATTGGCTCATATCATCTTCAGACCATGCTGGCAAAAAGTTATGGAATTTAAGTTGATTCGTCCAACCGTTGTCGAATGACACGTAAACAAATTTGACAAAAAGCAAGCAAAAATGCATGTGAGGCTATATCTCAGCAACGGTTTGGCATATTGAGACCAAACTTGGTGTGTGTTATAACAAGTATGACCTGAGACTACCTGCATTGTTTCGACGCAGCGCCACCTAGTGGTCAGGAGATATGAAAAATGCATATTTTGGCTTATAACTTCTGAATGGTTTGGCCAAAAATCACACAACTGGTCTCTTTAGATTCGGTGAGTCATGTCGAGTCGAATGATATGAAATTTTCCTGTGTCGGCCATTTTAGGCGTCGGCCATTTTGAATTATGCTTCAAAATGCTGTAGTTTTTGAACGCATCATCGTATCGTTATGAAAATAATAACAAAAATATTCGTCTCCTTGCCCTGAAGGTACTCAAAAAGTTTGGTGGCAGCGCCTCCTTGTGGTCAAGAGTTATAATGAAATATCACAAAAATGATAATAACTTTTGAATCAATTAGACTATTAAAATTAAAATGGTCTCCCTATATTCTCTGGGTCTTGCCGAGAGCATTGATACCAATTATGCGAAAATTTGCCATACTTCCTGTCCGCCATTTTGATTAATGTTGAAAACTTACTTTTTCGAACTCCTCCTTGACTGTTAGTCCGATTTTCACCAAATTTGAATCAAATGATCTTCAGACTGTGCTGACAAAATCTTATGGATTTCGTGTCGATAGACAAAACTATATTCGTATACCACAGCGACGAATTCGAGCCATGATGCCAAAATGACACTTCAAGTTGTATCTTTGCAATGCTTTATCATATTGACACCAAACTTTGTGTGTGTTATTGACATCTCACACAGAACACACCAAAATTATTTGATTACAGTGCTACCTGTTGGTCAAAAGTGATAGGCCATTTAATCTTATTACTAGTGGTTGTATTTATGATTTTTCACCCATTTCAATTACAATCATCCTAAAATTGGTTTAATTGCTCATTGTTGGACTTTGTGTGATGCTCCGTGCCATGCTTAGCTCCTAAATTTGCCGCTGCAGTGCTTGGCCCCGTAATTGCTGCTTGCAGCTATATTTATTATTTGTTTTGTTTTGTCCAAAATGTCTGATTAAATCATGTAGCTTATATGGTAGACATATTATGTTTTCCTAGATTGTTGAATTTTGATGCAATATTTGGTGATTTATGAGCAAAATGGGTCATTTCTGATTTCATGTTGTTGCCTTTAATGTACCGTAGTGTGCTGGTGCTCACTGTCTGTGAGTAGCTCTTTGTGTTTGTTGTTGTGATGCCAATCCCAGCATGAGGCTAAGTGGATGGTGGTGACAGTGGCAAAACTACAAAGACAACCAGTTCCATCTTTGTTGAAGTGTTCCCGTAGATCTCCTTTAATCCTGCTAAATACAAAGAGCTCCCTTCCTAAATCATGTCAACACATGGGCAAGTCTGGTTTCCTCAAGTCAACAGCAGATATATGTGTTGCCGGTTATATGTTGGGAGAGAGAGCAGCAGATGAATAGCATTGTCAATCTGATGGTCATGGTGAAAGGGATTACAGGGTCTTGAGGGACTAGTGGACGACTGGAAAATGATGGAAGTCCACAATCTTTGTATGTCCTTTAACCAGCGGACATGAAGAAACCAGCCAATCCTTTAAACCGCACACAACTCCTGTGTATTTTTATACAACATCTAAAATATCATTGCATCTCCAAATGTGAAACAACCGGGGTATATTTCTAGCGCTATGACTTCCTGACCTCTTTCATTGTATCTGTTCATTGCATCATTTTTGTGTTGTCCCTTGAGTTGCGCCTGATCTTTGGGTTTCATCAGAATATTTCATTCTTAGACATGTTATATGACTCTGGGGGAAGGGCAGTTTTGTGCTACACTTATTCACTGGTTTGTCTTCCTCCTCTGTATAGCATAAACTATTTTAGTCACTTGAAATGATTGCAGATATGACCTTGGTTGGGGAACAAAGACAAGACTTAAAATATTAATAGAATTATGGGCTAATAGGAATATTTCTAAATTCGGAATAGGATAAGCATTTCTTTTCTGTGTTGCAGTTGCAGGGAAAGTTTGTAAACCCGTGGATTTCTCAGTAGAAAATAAGTGCCCACAATAAAGGAAGAAATCATAATAACATTGTAGTATAGGAACCATTTCTCACTAATAAGTAGTTGCTAATATTCCTGGCTGTTTATTAGTACTTATTAAGCACATATTCTGCATGACCTTATTCTATATCCCTAATACCCAATACCTTAACTAACCTTGTGGACTATTAATAAGCAGCAAAGGGCATAGTTAATGGTTTGGTAATGGCGAGAATTGGACCATAAAATATAGTGTGACCAAAATCTTATTAAAATCTAGTTTAAATTATATGCCTTTGAAATGTAGGCCTACTCTTTGAGTTCAAGTAAGTTCACATGGTTTTGATCAACTTTAATACCATTTTCAAGAAATGTTTCGTTTTAATAACTCAATTTTTTTCTAGGCCTATTGTTTAAAGGGATTTTTTCACCCACCATTCGTTCATTCAAGGTTTGAACAGCAATTCAAACTCCATTAACACCCAAACAATGACACTTTTTCTTGTTCTTATTGAACACGGGGTGTAAAACTTTCGCAGTGCGGGAAGTAAAAGGTATTGAACTCTTGGATTTCATTACTGATTGACCCTTCTTTGGCAGCAATAACTTCCTCCAAAGATTTCCTGTGATTCAGACCTGAACATCAGTCGGAAGGGATTTTGCACCACTATTTTAGCAATTTCTGGGGATGTCTGGTGTCAACTGCCCTCTTGAAGTCATGCCATAATTTCTCATTTAGGTTAAAGTCAAGACTGGTCACCTCGAAAAGGTGTATTTTCTTCTTATGGAGCCGTTCTTAATGTTTTCTTTGGCTTTCGGTTCACCCAACGTCCGTTGAGCCTCTAATATAACCTTACGTTCTCCTGCTGTGAAATGTCAGATAAACCTGTAAATTTATTTTTCATATCAGCGATACTAAACTTTCCAGTCCCTCAAAGCTGATCCCTAAAGGCTTTTTGATTGTTTTTTTTTTTGTGATTTCCTTCCAATGAACCTTGTCCTTGTTTAATGTTTTCCATATTGTAGACACAACAACAGAACAAAACTCCATTGATTTTCTCTATAGGTGAACTGATTTTTAACAATAACTGATAAACCTTGCTTGCTTTCAGGCCGTTTTGCAAAATTCAGGTATTTGCATAACATTTACAGATAATGACATAACCATTAAGAAGTAAGGAAAAACTGAAGAAACGCATCTCGATTGCAATAAGCAAATGCATATATACAGATTAAGAAAAAAATATATATACAGAAAAAATATATATAATAAAGTAATCTGTATCAGCAGATCTTGGCTATTTAGGCCTATATATATATATGGTAAATTGCTATTTAATGTTCTTTTGTACAGTTCAAGCTTTCTATTTCTTTGTCCAGTTATGTCCATAAAGAGAATAGTAGCAGACTGCATTGTCATATTTGTGCATTATTTCTTGCTGCTGGTGCCAGTGTCATGCCACAGTGAGCAATGACAGGAAGTATCAGCCCCAGTAAATGCCACTTTACTTTATCACATCAAGACTGCATAGCCGCAGGCAATAAATGCAGTGCTTTCATAATAACATTCCTTAACATGAATTCATTACTTATTTGATAATGGAAAAACATACTAATTATATTGATAATATATTAACTGAAATGTAATGAAAATATGATCTGACCAAATTAGGACAGAGGGTAGAGTAAATACTGCTGCTCTTAGCCTTCCGCCTGAGCGATTGAAGAACTCATTTGGAGGGAACGTGGGCTGGGATTGTGTTGTGCTGAGTGTGTGTTGATGCTGATAGGACAGGACTGCTCTCTCCATTAGAGGACCTGTATTTTCCCCCTACACCCCCCATGGACAGTTCCTGTCAGCTGCTAATAAGTTTAGCTGTTTTAAAGTTTAGATTAGTTTGTTGCAGTTTTATGAGAGACACCAGTCTTCTTCTTCTTCTTCATTTTACCTAGAGTGTGATTTAGAAACACAGCCATAGGATTTTGAAACAATGTGAGACATAACGTGGAAAAAAAAAAAAAAAATTTTGAAGAAATTTAGACCATAGAGTTGGATAATAGTGCAGAATCTATTATATTTTAGTTTTTTGTCTATGATTATTGTCAGCTGCTTTTTATTTGTAATTAAATTGAGGCAGTGTTGTTTAATGTTAACTTTAAAGGACAACATCCAAAAATTTAGCTGTCTAATTACTGACATTCTTGACAATATCTTTTATGGAAAAAGTTGCATTAACAAAACATTTCTGTCAACTCCTGCATCTCCTTTTTTTACGAACCCCTTAGTGAAGGTTCAATAGGGTTCGGATATAAAGAATAGTTTTTATTTCAGTCATTGGAAAATGTTTATTGGCCAAACAAATCATAAGTGTCTACTTTTTCGTATTGTGAGAGCAAGACTCAGCAACACAGTACATGAACCTCTCAGTCTGTGTCTTAAAGTATATGATTGTTTGCAGTGTAACCACAGTGTTACACACATTAAAATTTAATGGTAGAAATTTTGTGCGCATGTCAGTGTGACAGTTGCTTTATGAGTTTTTTTTTAACTCCTGCAATTTTTGCTTTCTCTTTAAATTTCACATTTACTGTAGCATCGCCACTTAACTAGCAAGGCTACTGTTAGTTACAGTACCTTTACGTCTACACGGATTATGTGAAAGCAGAAGGCGATAGTGATATCATCCAGCTTAATTCAGTTCAGGTTTTATTCTCATCTGATGATGTCAGTCAATGCGATCATATAGAAAAATTACTGAAAGGTAAGTCAGTGGCAAGGACCCCAATCACTATCAAGTGACAGAAATGGGAGAAGAAAAAACCCTTGGGAGAAGCCAGGCTTAGTCGAGGGACCAGTTCTCCTCTGGCCTAGCTGTGATTTTGTATAACAGAAACCCAAATTTTGTCACTGTGACTGTAAATTTTCTATGTCACAATTACCTGGTTCCATATCAAATCTGTTTTTAAAGGCCTTATAATCGTGGCCTAATGCATAGAGTGTTGTACTTGTTACTCAAAGGTTGCGGGTTTGAGTCTCAGGTCCGGCAGGGATTGTAGGTGGTGCTCTCTTCACCCTCCATACAACGACTGAGGTGAGACCCTTCAGCAAGGCACCGAACCCCCAACTGCTCCCCGGGTGCTGTAGCATTGACTGCCCCGCTCCAGGTGTGTGATCACGGTGTGTGTGTGCATGTTTGTTCACTACTCACTGCTGTGTGCACTTGGATGGGTTAAATGCAGAGCCCTGTCCTTGCAGACTAATTTTTTTTTTTTATGTTGCATGAGTAAATGTTTCATTGCACCTGAATTATTGTAAGACTTTCTCTGCGATGCTAAAGATCTAGGGAGCAGATTGAGGCCCTAGGACGGAGTCAAAGGCTTAGCTGTGATCTGGGGCTTTTTCCACAGATTTAAAACATAAAAGGATGATGAGTTTCACTCTTGAGTTGGGCCCACAAGCCACAAGGCTAGCTCGAGGCGGTGCCGTTATTAAACCGTCTGTTCCTTACCTTGGGTAATAGCGATATTTTAATCAGACTACCCTTGTAAACAGACTTTTAAAATCATTCAGATTTAATGACATCCCGGGCATCACGGGAAACTGTGTAGATGGGTTCACCACAGGTGCCTCAATGTAATGTGATTAATGTTTAATAATTATTTGGAAATTAAATATTTTTCCACATATGCCATTCCGAGGTTGTTGCAGAGTGACTGATTTCTTGTTTGCTCTTGACAGCAATCTTACCTTTCTTTTAAGAAAATAACATGCATTGAATATTAAAATATTAAAGCATTTGCCAGTTTGAAAGTATTTCTTTCTTTCTTTCTTTTGTTGAAAATTATTTTTATGTAATTCTGAAACCTTGAAACCAGAACAATAATTCAGAGAATACATTTCGAGGAGCTTGACGAGTATGAAGGCAAGTACTTTTAAAATCTCTCTCTCTCTCTCTTTCTCTCCTGCTCTCTGTTTTTGCTTTATATGCCCATTTGTTCTTCATTACCTGGAAGATAACAAGTAAACCAAAAAATATCTGTTAAATATGTTTTCATGTCAAAAGCCTGTCTTAAAGTGGAATTCTGATGTTCTAAGTTGAGAATGTAGACTTTAAAAAAAAAAAGAAGAATAAACCCAATTTCTAGACAAAAAAGTGACATTACTAAATAATTCACTTTCGTGTTGTTTCAAAGAAACTTATTTAAATACCTTTTAAATGTGCAGATTAGGTGTTAAAAATGGTTATATACTTGAGCTATAATTTTATATGCATAATATTTAAAATCCTTGAACTAAAACATTCTTTATCTGTCAGGTACTTTATCCTAATAATCAGAGCGTAGACAGACTGTGTGGTAGCCCAAACCTCCACACTTCCCTTAAGTCCAGAGTTATTCACGCAACCGCTTCTGTCATCCATAAGTTGAGTCCCTAAACTTATAACTTATCTTATTCTTGCTGAATTTTGATCAAGGTCAGTCGTCATCTTGTTGGAATGATTTTGTTCTAATCCTTTCTTCTTAAGTCAGCCTCAACTGAAGCTCTTACAGAAGCTTCTGAGATGTGCGGTTGTGCCATTTCTGAGGTCATCTCTTTCTCTGTGTTCAATTTTATCTCCGTCTGTTAGTCTCTGTTCATATAAGCGACAGTGCTTAGTACTTCTGAAAGCTTACATTAGATAATGTATCTTGAAACAGCGAAAGTGTCAGATCTGAACAAATTATGACAGTTGATTTAACCGACCAACGATCTATGCGTTCAGACTGAGACTTGAGTAGGCTCTTTTTAAATTTTGTTCATATTTAGCAATGTGTTATGTAAATATTGTATTTTATTCATATTTAAAGGCATTTTATTTGTGTGTGTGTGTGTGTGTATATATATATATATATATATATATGTATATATGTGTATATATATATATATATATATATGTGTATATATTAGTGCTGTCAATCGATTAAAAACTTTAACTAGATTAATCACACATTTTTTCTGTGATTAATCGCAATAAAAAAGAACATGTTTTTGTACGTTTTTAATATATTTTTTAATGTAATAATTTCACAGTTAATCAAATTAATGTAGAAACAACATAAAGACAGTATATTTTAAATGCTTGTTTAAATGGCATCTTTTTATGAATGAAGGCCAGTATTACTGATATTAATACAGCTACTGATTTTTTTTTTTTTTTTTTACATTTATTATTAGGCTTCAAAAATATAACAGTTTTTAATTTAAGTAAACTTAAAACAATGCTAACATAAACCCATAATAAATCTTCCTGTCTTAACAGTTAGGAAATATACAGAAATTTAATAATAAAGTTATCAAAGTTATATGCAGTCTGCACTGCATAAACTATAAATTAAATAGTTAATCCTTATTAAAGCTACAAAAGTTATTTAGTCAAGAGCAGCGAGTCATTTTCTCTGTTCCCTTTGTTCTTTAACTTTACTGACAGGAAGCTTTATTGGCTGCTGTCCCTTTAAGAGCAGACAGACACGCGGATCTCACAGTTTATATACTGTCTATGGATCTCGCCTCATTCTCTTACAACTCTTTTTGTTCATTTTAGACTTTATATAAATGATTTAAGATTGCTCTTATGAGGATAATCGACAAAACTGCCACTTTGGGATGTTTATTGTTAGTTCAAGCGCTTAAGAGAACTGGATTCTGGCGCCCTGTCTATGCATTGTGTGTGTGTACGTGTACGTGTGTATGTGTCACATAAGGGCATTCACAGACAGCGCATTCTCTTTTGTCTTGCCGTGCTTGAAATGTTTAAAAGCATTTAAATGAATAAGAGCGTGATCATATAATGTAAAGCTAGCCAACGGATGGCAGAAAATACGGATGCTGCGTTAATTGCGTTAAATATTTGACACGTTAAACCAGACAAAAATTAATCGCATGCGTTAACGCGTTAACGTTGACAGCACTAGTATATATATGTATATATATATATATGTATGTATATATATGTATGTATGTGTGTATATATATATATATTTAGAATATTGAAGCTAAAAAAAGAGAGAATCCTTTCCATAATGTGTTGCATGGAAGACCTTTTGTTTTATTAGCTGCCAACAGAAGTACAGCTCACACAAAAGACTTGTGGCTGTATGTTTCATATAGTGTTTATAATTTATCCCGTTGCAGTATTTAGATGTCCAGTATAACTAAATTATAAATTGGATTACATTTCAAAACGATTCACTTCTAACTAAAAACTTACTTGAACTTAAGTTCTATGTAAACCCATTATATTCCTGCAAATCCAGGAAGGATGCTTTCCTTGTAGTACCAACTCATATATTAATGCCATTTTACCCCTCCTCCCCATGTTTTTCTTTGTGTTTAATGTATATACATTTTAAAGCTCTTGGATTTTGGGAACTTTTTGATGGTTGCGGTTCAGTGTCCTCAAGCGAAATCAGGGCTAAATTAAAACCTTGTCAGCAAAGGAAAAAAATCAGTGCTGGGTTGTTTTTAGTTTAGTTTCTCCAGCTCAGGAGCAGAGGTTGCATGCTATTTTTTTGAAGTTTAATAGCCTGTAGGCTTGGACTCCGAGATTACAAATACCCACAGCAGAATCAATAGTCCTCTACTAAAGGGGGTGTTAGTAATACTTACAAAATAACATATGCTATTTTTTAAGAAGTAACCTTCTAACAGCTTTTCAGCTTTTAGTGAAATCTGAGCACCTTAAATTTCTCATGTTCTTTAATTTTTTTTGCTCTTAAAGGAATAATTTACCTGAACATTCTGTGGAACACATAAGGAGAATGTTTTGAAGAATGTCTAAGCCAGTCTTTTAGTGGCCAGGTGCTGTCAAGCTTCAATTGACAATCGTCAATGAAAGGGACTATGTGAAACACAGTAGCCTAAGTCTTACAATAAAATTATGGTACTTTCATAGTGCTATTTGTTATTTTTGAATGGCTCACCATTTAGTTTCATTATTTAGAAAGAGCAGAGGGAACACCAACTCCAATCTACAGTAGGGACATCATATGGGTGTGGATTTGGAATGGTGTTAGAGTGAATAATGATAACAGAATTTTCTGGTGACTCATTCCTTGGGATTTTCTAGTATATGAAGGAGTTTAGACATGCTGCCAAAGTGAAAACAATCTCAATCGTCTCGTCATCTCTGCTAATGTGACATAGATTATTTCCCACTTCTTCAGAGTGCGAGTTATATATTGTGATTTCCAGCACTGCCGCCTCTGCTTAACCTTGTTTTCATCTCTGCGTGTCCTCTTTCTGTCAGTTTAATCAACACGTTTAATTACAGACACTTTCGGTCATCTTGTGTTCCTTTTTTGTTGTCACCTTTGGGAGTTCCTGCCATGGAGGGAAAAAAAGAGACCAAAAAAAAGGTCCTTGTCCTACCCCGGGTGTTGGAACAGGCTTGGTAATAGCCAGTCTCTGCCAGTCGGTCAACTCTATTGCCAGCTCACATCTCCGCAGCCCCACTGGGTTTTTCCAACATTGTCTTGATAAATGGATTTTTGCCTTGACTCGAAAATGTCCTTTTAAGATGGGTGGGACGAGGACGCTTGGGCTTACATTCCATCAAGCCTTAGTCACATCATCAGGGTCACACGAACATATAGCCTAGATTCTCACAGGTTTTCTTACAATGATGTATAATGCATTACTACTTTAAAGATGGGGTAAGCAATTTCTGGTAGCCAATGTTGACATTTGAAATCACCAAAACAAACATGCCCCTACTTTGATAGCTCCACCCCACACATATGTACGCAACCAAGGCAATGATTCTTTCTGTGAAACAAAGCAAAACCAATGTTACACCATGTCTACCCCTGGACACGAGTGGTGCGGCGCGACGAAATACTTTAAAACTCATTATAACCAGTGATGCTTTCTACACCATATATGTTGCTGTCCACCCCCGTTTGCCTTCAGAACTGCCTTAATTCTAAGTGGCATTGATTCAACAAGGTGCTGAAAGCATTCTTTAGAAGTGTTGGCCCATTAGGATAGCATCTTGCAGTTGATGGAGATTTGTGGAATGCACATCCAGGGCACGAAGGTCCCGTTCCACCACATCCCAAAGATGCTCTATTGGGTTGAGATCTGGTGACTTTGGGGGCCATTTTAGTACAGTGAACTCCTTGTCATGTTCAAGAAACCAATTTGAAATGATTCAAGCTTTGTGACATGGTGCATTATCCTGCTGGAAGGAGCCATCAGAGGATGGGTACATGGTGGTCATAAAGGGATGGACATGGTCAGAAACAATGCTCAGGTAGGCCGTGGCATTTAAACGATGCCCAATTGGCACTAAGGGGCCGAAAGTGTGCCAAGAAAACATCCCCCACACCATTACACCACCAGCACCAGCCTGCACAGTGGTAACAAGGCATGATGTATCCATGTTCTCATTCTGTTTACACCAAATTCTTACTCTACCATCTGAATGTCTCAACAGAAATCGAGACTCATCAGACCAGGCAACATTTTTCCAGTCTTCAACTGTCCAATTTTGGTGAGCTTGTGCAAATTGTAGCCTCTTTTTCCTATTTGTAGTGGAGATGAGTGGTACCCGGTGGGGTCTTCTGCTGTTGTAGCCCATCCGCTTCAAGGTTGTGCATGTTGTGGCTTCACAAATGCTTTGCTTCATACCTCGGTTGTAACGAGTGGTTATTTCAGTCAATGTTGCTCTTCTATCAGCTTGAATCAGTCGGCCCATTCTCCTCTGACCTCTAGAATCAACAAGGCATTTTCGCCCACAGAATTGCCGCATACTGGATGTTTTTCCCTTTTCACACCATTCTTTGTAAACCCTAGAAATGGTTGTTCGTGAAAATCCCAGTAACTGAGCAGAATCAGATTGTGAAATACTCAGACCGGCCCATCTGGCACCAACAACCATGCCACGCTCAAAACTGCTTAAATCACCTTTCTTTCCCATTGTGACATTCAGTTTGGAGTTCAGGAGATTGTCTTGACCAGGACCACACCCCTAAATGCATTGAAGCAACTGCCATGTGATTGGTTGATTAGATAATTGCATTGAGAAATTGAACAGGTGTTCCTAATAATCCTTTATGTGAGTGTGTATATATGTAAGTGGCAGTGAATGTTAATAAGTGACGTGACATTCAGCCAAGTATGGTGACCCATACTCCGAATTCGTGCTCTGCATTTAACCCATCCAAAGTGCACACACAGAGCAGTGAACACACACACACAGTGTGAACACACACCTGGAGCAGTGGGCAGCCATTTATGCTGCGGCGCCCATGCCTTGCTCAAGGGAACCTCCGTTGTGGTATTGCCAGCCCGAGATTCGAACCCACAACCCTAGGGTTAGGAGTCAAACTCTCTAACCACTAGGCCAAAACTTTCCCTAAAAAAATGGCGCAACACTATAAATCAACAAAAGAAAACTGCTGCTGTATTCTATTTATGATCTTCTGCCGATTTGAGTTCTCTCCAGCACTGGAAAGCTGATCCAATAATTGCACGGGACCTACTATTTGCCTTAAGCCTTCTTTTGTTCCGCAGATGTTTTCCTCTTTTGTTTTTCCCCATCTTTATCTTTCCGTCGCTCGGCTCGGCTAATGTCCGTCCTGTACACTGAACGCTCTCTTCTCCACATTGTGAGTAGAAATGCCCCTTACTGCTGATTGGCTACAAGTTTGTTTTGCTACTTGGCCTGAATCAGTTTTCTAAAGCGTTTTTGAAAAATCTGCACCAGTGCACCAATCTGTTTCAAAATGTTTTTGGCTGCGTATTTGGCATCTTCTGTCATGTGACCAGTTTGTGCAGGTTTAAAAATAAAAAAAACATGTTTCTAAACAAGGGCATATTGCCACTTTCACCTCATCTCCTTTCAAACCAACTCATACTGTTGGTTGAGACAAATGTTGAAGTTAACCTGATTTTTAGATTCTGTAGATCAGAGTATGTGAGCGGAGTGGACCGTCAACAATTTCCCCTTCCACGCTCTTAGTATTTAATAATCACTCCTCTACAGCTCCACTCTGGGTTCACCGTTTCCCGCTTCACTGATCAGAAACACTGCTCCACCTTGGCGCCGTGTCTAAAGTATTTCAGTATGTTTGAAATAGCACAGTTCTGTTCATAATGCATAACAAAATAACAAGAGAGTTTTAAATTGCCTAGTGGTTAGAGAGTTTGACTCCTAATCCTATGGTTGTGGGTTTGAATGTCGGGCCGGCAATACCACGACTGAGGTGCCCTTGAGCAAGGCAACGAACCCGCAACTGCTCCCTGGGCGCCACAGCATAAATGGCTGCCCACTGCTCCAGGTGTGTGTTCACAAGTGTGTGTGTGTGTGTGTGTTCACTGCTCTGTGTGTGTGCACTTTGGATGGGTTAAATGCAGAGCACGAATTCAGAGGATGGGTCACCATACTTGGCTGAATGTCACTTCACTTCACTTATCGGAACACTAGTGTGCAAACCTTTGTCTTACCTCATGACATGGTTGTCAGCATTAAAAGGTATAATTGCTGCTTTTTGCGGTGTAAATTTAGTTTGAGGTGTAAATTTAGTTTGAGGTATAAATAACTAGGGATGTCCAGATCCGATCACGTGATCGGAAATCGGGCCCGATTGCGTGGTTTCAGACTCGATCGGAATCGAACGTTACCTCCCGATCAGGACTCGGATATATATATATATATATATATATATATATATATATATATATATATATATTCTCATTAATTTTTAACAAATCTTTTGTTATGCGGTGGCACAGAGTTAGACCCTTTTGACTCCACACAGAAACAGCGACGCGTGCGGCATGACATCACTTTGTTTTCAAGAGCTGGTGTGAATGAATATAGATTCAAACTCAAAGAGACATGATAGTTTGCGCATGACCTGATGTTTAATTCGGACTCAGGATACAGCGAGATGAACATCACGGAGCGATAAACTCTCATGCAGTGTGTGTTTCATTCATACTCGAAGCCGGAGCGCGCTCTCGCGCTGATATCAGGAAATTCCTAATATGGACAAAAGCGTCCAGCTATGCTGTGGTGCGCACAGGAAAACAGAAACTTATGCAAACACGAAGACGTTAATATACGATATCGACAATAAATTGTTCTTCAAGTCATCTCCAGCAGGTGATAAATAAAGTATGAACAATGCAGTGCTGATTGACATAGTATTTATTACAGTATAGAAACTATTCTGCATTATTATGTGATAAACAGTGTTTTTGTGTAGTATATAAACAAATCATTATTATTTGTTATTGTCCAGCATTTATAGATTTCTAAGCCAATTAAAAGCTAAAAATTAGAGAAAAAATAAAGTTGCCTATACTACCAGTCAGAGGTTTTTGAACAGTAAGCTTAAGGTTTTTTTTTTTTTTTTTAAGAAGTCCCTTCTATTCACCAAGCCTGCATTTATTTGATCCAAGTACAGCAAAACAGTAAGATTTTGAAATATTTTTACTAGCCTATTTAAAATAGCTGTTTTATATTTGAATATATTTCAAAATGTAATTTATTGAACATCCTGGATCTGTTTTTTCGCTCTTCATTATTCTTTTTTTATGTATTATAGAAGTATCGGATCGGGACTCGGTATCGGCAGATACTCAAAATCAAATGACTCGAATTAGGACTCAAGGACAAAAAAACCTGATTGGGACATCCCTATAAATAACATTAGGCTACGTTTTCATCAAGTTATTTTACCTACAGATCTATGCTTTTCTTACAGATTTCTGCTCATTGGAAATCGGATACAGATGAATTATCACTGTATTAGGCTACATTTGTTTGAATTCATTGTTAAGAGAGTGACTGCGTGTGAATTAAGTGTTGTAGTACTTGTTTAAACCATGCTTTCAGCTGAAAATATCTATATTTAGAAGGAACAAACAAATTCCTTGAGAACTATAACTTATCAAAGTGCATTAATCCAACAAAGTGCATTAATCCATCATAAAAAGTGCTCCGCATGGCTCCAGGGGGTTAATAAAGGCCTTCTGAAGCAAGTGATGCGTTTGTGTAAGGAAAAATATCGATATTTAACGAGATGTTCTATGTAGGACGTTGGCACAGTTTCATGTACTGTATATTAGAGTTATATATCCACCTTATTCCTAAACGGGGAAGTAAACCTATGGGCGAGACGAAGAAGAATAACACTGTGCAGTAAACGGTTAAACTGTTTGCACTACAAACCAGTCTGTTCATAATTGAGACAATACAGTAAAATAATATGGTAAGACACACTAATTGATTTATTGATTGATTTATTCAGAACCCATGATCTGTGACATTGCTAGAGTTTCTAAGGCCAAGGTATTGCATTATTACTTAAAAGTTATATACTTTTATTATCTATCTTTCACCTTGCCTTTTGGCAGCAGAAGGCTTTTAAACCTCCAGAGCAATTGGGAAATACATATAGGATGGTGTGTAAAGCAAACTATGATGCAAACAGAGGTGGGTAGAGTACCCAAAAACTGTACTCAAGTAAAAGTAAAAGTACTTCTAGAAATATTTACTCAAGTAAAAGTAAAAGTACTAGTCTTGAATAGTTACTTGAGTAAGAGTAAAAGAGTATCGGATAAAAAATCTACTCAAGTAGTTAGTTACTAGTTACTTTGGGTCATATATACTGAGCCTATTTTTATTTAGATATATAGATAAAATATATGTAATGTATGTGTGCGTGTATAAATGTATATATTTCATCAGCCTTTACTCCAATTTATGTAATTTATTATAAAACCCTGTCTGTTTACTTAAGTAACAGACATAGGTGTCATGCCATAACATATTTTTAATATGACTGACTTTATATTAAATGTGAATTTAACATTGAAAGTTAATGTGATCTAAATATTACTACTAATCTTTCATTGTTCAGAAAGGGAGCAAATACCATTTACATTATTAAAGATCATTTTCACTGACAGTCTAGATTTCAATCACTCTCAGAAACTCCCATTAAAATCACTGGAAACTGTTAACACTGTGAAATCAATGTCTTAATTAAAGATTCGTACACAGATCTGCACTTTGTTGTTTCTGCGAGAGAATTCGCCAGAAAGAGGTATTCAGTCAGTGAGCGAGTGAAGGAAGCACGGGCATTTTAGCGATGACTCATCTGAACGCCTTTTGTCTTTTGGAAGCTGCATTCAACTTGACTCCCCTCTGTTATAAGCCACACACGTACAACAAACTAATGTCACAGTGGTATCGTGTACTGTAATCGAATGTAGCCCAAGTTATTACCTGTTAAACAGTAGACAGCACACGTGGTGTTCATCTAATAAGGATCTCCATCGCTAGCAAATAATAACCTTTGCAGATTTCAATTCAGTGCAGTTCCAGCCACGTTTTCAACGCTCTTTCTGTTCTTAAACGTTACAACTCCGAGTGAACCACTTCAGACGCTCAGCGCGTGCGGCAGGGAACTGAACGACTCATTCAAACTGATTCATGAACCAATTCACTCGTTTGCCAATTGGTTTGATCAAGCCTTTGAACAGAATTGACTCAAAAGAATGAATCATTCGCGAATGGGCATCGCTCATTGCCCAGAGAAAAGTAGACGGCGCGTTTGGAATAAACTGAAGCATTATAACATTTATTGCATTAAGATAAAGTAACGAGAGGAGCGTCGCCCCCAGTAACGAAGTAAAAGTACAGATTTTTCCCCAAAAATTTACTCAAGTAAGAGTATAAAGTACCCATCTTTAAATATACTCCGAAAAGTATTCGTTACCCCAAAAAATTACTCAAGTAAATGTAACGAAGTAAATGTAACTCTTTACTACCCACCTCTGGATGCAAACCGCATTTTAGAGTACAATGCAGGGTTGAACTAGACAATACATTACTCACACACAAAAAAAGAAAGAAACTGCTGCAGTGATCTTTTGAGTTCTATTCAACCCAGTTATTCTGCACTTGCTTTTATTTGTTTATTGCTTTATTGATTGATTTGGGAATTCCAAAATCTGATGATGATCAGTATTCAGATGATCAGCCTGAAGAAGCAAATGGTGCTTGTTTAACAAAGTGTGTGTTTTTAAAACATTATAACTAAATAATTAATGAATAACGAATGGGTTTTAACTAGAGTTTTCTCCTTGATTTATTGCACTGTTTGGGTGGGTCAGGATGTCAAAAAGTAATGCTAATAAAGGGAAAAATAATACTTGATTAAAAGGATAGATTAATTGTACTATACAACACAAAAACATAAAGTTTAAGGCTAAAAATTCCTTTGTCTTTCAGAAATGTATGCTGTTGAGGTCTACAGCTGCCAATGGTTTACTTTGCATTCGTGTTCACCAAGTTGCCTGTGAAATAATAAATGACTCATTAGAAGGCACAAAACACACATTTTTATAGGTGTCTCTCCTTTTTCCAAGGTTGTTTTTTTTTTTTTTGCGCACAATTTCGCACAAAACGACAGCATTTCTCAGCCTCGTCATGTTGCATTTGTATGGCTCTCATGTTGCTGAGAGCTAAGAAAACATTAAGGTAGTCAACTCGTAAATATTTGATTTTCCCAGCCCTGAAGATGGATTTAATTTTAATTGTTTAAGGAGCGGTGTTCTGCATACATTAAAAATTATAACATTTAAAAATAACCAATGTTAAGGGTCTGGGATGTGTAATTCATGATTATGCTTACATGGACAATGGGTGTAATTATTGTGCATGGAAAACAAAACGGCTCTAATTTTCCATAATAAATCAGACATGCAAAGCTATGAGAAACTAGCTACTAAGCATAAAAAAAATTATGTGTGATGTTATAGCATTTGTTAAAGACTATATGTTTACTCAGATCTGTTTCTAGGTTGTAGGTAGCTGTAGGCCTAGTCAGGTTTAGTCATTTATTCCTTTGTTTTAGGTCAAATGTCAAAATTCTTCTCTTGTTGGTGATTTTAACCAGGGGGAATGCATCAAACTATTAAAACCTGTCTTAGTAATCCGTAATTACCATGCAAACACAGTTAGCATTTTCTAACTCATTTACAACTAACCTGAAAAAATCCTTCATTCCGTAGGGCCCTTTGAAGTGGCCAATTTTTGAGTTCTTTGGTAATGAACAACCCTTCAATATTGGTGGCCATGATTAATTTATCCCATTCAGTACACAGCAATGGTTTAATTTTCAAACTTGCTTTCATCCAGAAAACATTTGAAGTAAAGCAATAACCACACCTCTGAATCTCCCTGCTGTCTCAATTAGCAGCTGCTAATCTGAAGCATTATTTCAGGTTCTAATGGTGCCTTAATGAACACTGTTGTCCAGGTTTACTAGCAATGGTGCTAATAGCCATTCCTCTGGCCAGAAGCAGTCATTCCTGATGTCCTGCCAACTAGTAATGACAGTGTTGATTCATCTCTCTCTCTCTGTGTGTGTGTTTCAGGCTCTCTTATCTCATTAATTACCGAGCTGGGCACTAGGGAAAGTTACCCGACTGAAGGTAAGTTTATTTATTGCATTGCTTTGACAATGAAATCAGCAGGTTCATTGCTTTTTTTGTCTCTCACATTTTTAATTTTTTTTGTATTTGGTGGACTTTTGAGCAAGTTGATTACAGATAAAACAAGTAGGAGAACTGGTGGCACAATCTAGAACAGTGATTTGTTAGAGGTGAGGAGTTTAAATGAGCCCAGCAGATGTTCCTGGATGTTGGCAGTGGTTGTAGCACGCTTTGCTTATTTAGACTCTAGCCATGCTAACTCTTCAAAGAGCGGGACATGTGACGCTTATCCCAATAGACTCCAGTGGTAAGGTAACATGATGATGTGATGCTTCTTTCTGTTGTCTCGTGTCGAGTTTTAGTATAAAAAACACTGGCTGCATTCAAATTTTCCGTCCTTGTTTTTTTGAGAGTGATGGGCACGCTTAAAAGTAGGGTAAAATGTGGCTGTAGTCCCACTGTGTGCTTTTTGTTTCTTTTCCCAAAACACTGCAGGTTTACTGCCAGTTCTGCAGTTTTCCTGAAAAGTGTAACTGTGTGAAACTTGGGGTTGTCAGGGTCAGTCGAAATAGACCGATTCCCTCTGATAACGTTCCAAGCTGATAACGAACGTGGATTTGCGCAGCTTGTCAGTTAACAATGGCTCTGTGTAGTAACAACTGCTCTACGTGAAATGACGATATGCGCATTAATCATTGGCCGATATACATTGTGCACCCCTAATATATTTCATGTTTTAGCTGAAACTCTCATTGAACTCTTTTATGGAAATGTTTGTGTAAATGTATGTTTTAGTTTTATCTATCCTATTTTTGTATTTATTTATTTTAATTCTTGAAATTTCTGTATAGATATTACGGATGTCAACGATTAATCGATAATTGTTGATAAAAGATGCAATCAATTAAGCTATCGATGGTGGGTTAACCGATTTGATGTTGGGCTGCGTGTGGCTCATGCGCAAAACACGTGCGAGCCACTGTGAGTGACTGTGACCATATATTAATGCATCATTATTCATTCATAATGTACAAATTAGGCTTTTAGTGTGATTTAAACACAAAGTTCTTCAACATGGAAAGCAATGGAAATGAAGTAACTAAGTAAATTCACCAGATAATTATTTCATATCTTGAGCTTTGCGGGGCTGCGGAACACAGGACAGATAGGCTATTCATTCCTACTTGTTAATTCTTTCCTAAGACTTATTAATTTGCGGCAACTGTTCATGTTTCAATAATTTTGTTCCTTAACCCATGATTTAACTGAATTGAGGAAACAAATTAATACATCGAACAAATTCTTAATTCATGAAAATTGATGCTTTAAGAAATTGATGAAAAATGGGATACTTTAAAGAAAATGCAAAGGTCTAAAATAAAAATGTTTGTTTTCAGAAAAAAAGCAAAATATATCTTAAATACAATAACGGATTTAAAACAGAAGTGTGTCGCGGCACTCCATAAACAAGTTCACGGAAAGGAAAGTATGACAATGCACATTCTTTGTAAAATAAAGTTTGTTTGCTTTATTTTACAAATCTTCTGTTTTTTATTGTAAGTGCACACTTTAGCAGGTTTTAGCACCCCCCCCCCCATATTCTAGCAATTCATACTTGCATAATAGTATGTTCATTATCAAAATAAAATGCAGTCAACCAAAGATAAAAAAAAAGGTTACACTGGTCAGTTTAAATAGACCTTAATATACCGATTTAATCTGCTGTTATTCCAAGGATGTTTTTGCTCATGTGAAGGGCATGATCTTTTCCGTCTATAGCCTATGTGAATGTGCGTAAAGTACAAGCCAAGTAGTTTACATTATAAATTATAGTTTAACATTCAATTCATTGTGAATAGAAACATTTGGGTTTGTGTTGAATGAGACATGAGCAATAACCTCCAAATAAATCTAGCCAAATCCTTGCTCACTCCGTCTTCATCTGTGCGCACACATGGTCATGATCTAATGCACTGTAAATGCCGGATTTTTAGAAACAAGAATACTGGGACACAAAAATTCCAAGTCTGACATTTTCCGGAACATGATCCAGCAGGATCAAACTAAGTACTGGTCATAATACTCCGATAAAAATGGTTCACGTGATTTGCAGCAGTGCCAATGGAAGTGGTTCTCTTACTGCGTAGCACAGCCACACGCACCACAGTTACGTTTGAGATCATTTTATTTTAAATGCCATAATGTCAGTTGAAAACATTGCAATTGTGTTTTAAAATACAACAACGAACACCAGGAAACCATTTAAAGAGGTGCATTCAGCGGTCAGTAAAATAATCTCAAATGTATGGCGTGTTCTCTTTATTTTAATAAATGATCATAATCACATCTATTCATTTTATAATCCTGCTACTAGCATGAGAAAGCGTTTTTGTTGTTGTTGTTTTGAGTGGCATTTGCACATCCTGTCATACCAGTGACTGTGCCACTGCAATAGACGCATTTTGCAGAATTAAGGTTAACGATTAATCGATTAATTGATCATTAATTTAAATGATGATCGATCATGGAAATGATTTCCATTTACATGCCTAATTGAAACTTACTTTTGCCAAAAATGGTTATTTTCAATTAGTACAAGTGGGAAAATGTGTAATTAAGATGCTATCAATAGATAATGAGACGATAGTGGATGTGTTGTGTTTTGAGCAGGAGGAAATAGATTATTGTTAGCACAGTAAATCTCCGACCTCTGTTGTTGAGTGAAGTTGTTGCTGTTTTTACTACTCAAAGGTTTTGTTTTTAGACTTGTTTTGTTAATAGGGCTGCAACTAACGATTATTTTGATAATCGATTAATCTGTCGATTATTTTTACGATTAATCGGTTTATGTACTTATATTTTAGTTTTTTCCATTTTTCCCCCAAAGTAAATTATTAATAAAGGGTCTTTATCATTCAGCATAGATTTTTAAGAGATTTTAATAATTTTGCATTGTCATATCCTCATCACAAATATACCTGGAGTTGTTTTATTATGTGTTAGTGATCCCTTGTCAAACTCTTCTGCAATCAAAACACTGACCCATACTCTATCAAATTTCACAAGGAGATTTCAAATAATGTTTTCACCATGGCAGTCCTTAGAGCTCCTAAAGTAGTTTAACATCCCGAACAAAGCTTATTAAGGAATCTTTCAGAACATATTTTCACGAAGAATAAGGATAAAACAGAATAAGATTGCAGTGCGTTGTATTTTATTATTTACTGGGAAACAGCTTTATAGCTTATGCTGTGAAATTGTAAACAATCCTTCGAATAAAGTGCCAATGGCATGAAACCTGAATGGAACTCACAATTTAAAGTAAAATCCATCAGAAGGTTGTCCAGAAAAAACGGACACACAAAAAACCTGCTGTGTGAAAAAGAGCAGTGAATACTTAGAAAAAAAAGTGCATTTCAAATATCTTTAAACATTTACCTCTCTCATTCAGTCATAATTAGGCTGCACGACTGAATTATGAACTGGTAAACGACAAACTGATCACAGAACATGTTTGTAAAGCTTTAAATGTTAACTGTTAAAAAGCAATGTTATCAGCTTTTACAACTAAACATTTGCAAACAACATTGTACTGGAGAATCTGCACAAATAAAAGGCTTAGGGGCCGTTCACATATCGTGCCTGAAACGCTAGGCGCACCCATAGACTGTGCGCACCGCTTTCTCCTCCTTTCCAAAGCGCTCGTGCAGAAGCGCCCCTGAGGCGTCTGCCTTTGCTAAGCAACCATGACGTGCTCTCTCCTTGAAGACGCGGAAATTTCAGCAAAGGATAAATGGATTTGCAGCTCTAAAAATCGCTTGCAGTAGCTCTGCTACTAAATTTATTTCAAAATGGGAATCCATATACAGCTATGATCAGCTGTTCCTTCATCTTGGCTGAGCTTTTAACGTTGTTACGGGAAAGGATGAAGCTGATTATTTAGTTCTTGTCACATGACCCGCGGTACGCTTGCTGCATTCTGAAAAGTTGAAATGTTTTTAACTCGATGCGGTGTGCACGCGCCTGGAAAAACGGGTGCGTCGCGACCGCGTCGCTTCCACTATGGGCGCGCATACTGCGCGCCTACATTGGAAATAACGAACATGAGCGCGCAAAAGACGCGATATGTGAACGGTCCCTTAAACAGTTCAGTAGTGCAGAGTTTACAGGTTAATCTTCTTTTTTGAAGGCTCAAAATAAAGTACTCCCACATCCTGCTGAATGCTGCAGAGACGCCGTTCGGGAAGCACGTGACATAAAACGAGGCCAGCTATTGGCTATTCGCTACTTCTCCTGTTGTACTGGCTGAGTAAATCCTCCGGTGGCTCATTACTGCCACACTTTGGTCACCGCAGATCTGAAATATGCACGAAATAAGCCGCTTACGGCAAATAAATTATTTAGCAACGAATGGATGACTTAATTAGTTGACAACTATTTTAATAATCGATTTTAATCGATTAAATCGATTCGTTGTTTCAGCTCTATTTGTTAATAATCTTTATTTTGTTTGTGCTTTTATATGCTATTTATTTTGTACACAGCTTCTAAGAAGGCACCGTTTTCAACTAAAAATGAAAACTTATTTTTTCTGAGTTTTGGCTATTAATTTATTCAACAACACGTTTTGGGAGCCTGAAAAAGCAAACATTTGAAAACGTGTTTCACAATGCAAATTTTTGGAAATTATATTGTTATTGTCTCCGTTTAAATTATAAAAAGCTCATTTGTAAAATCTGTGACGTCAGATACAAATTAATTACATACTCCGTCAGTAGGTGCAGCTGCATTTGCTTTTGTACAAGTGACATTCCCAACTACTGGCCTGGCATGCATACTACAGGTGTTTTTTTTGTTGTCATGTCTGCGGATCTGTGTGAATGGGGATTGTTTTGACAGTGTTGGTGTCTGTACACCAGATTTAAAAAAAAATTCAAAGGAGAATCTTTTCTTTATTGTAGTACATTGTCATGTAAATGTACTCTAAATAAACATCTTACTAAATTCATTTTACAACTGTGGTCCATTATCACAGTGCCCCCCCCCTCTCCACCACACACCCGCACAGTTTGAGAGACACAAGGTATTTATGTAAATGGTAACAGTTACATAGTATAATGCACAAACCGTGTGAAGTGACAAATACTTTAAAACCCTGACACACTTAGTCATGGAATTGTTCAAATCCTAACACCTAAGTACAGTATTAGCAATAGCAAGCACCACTAATAATAGCAATACTAATTAAACAGCATTTCATTTTTAAATATTCAACTTGGCTTTGTGACATTTTTAAATGCTGTGTTTAGTAGAGCTGTGAACGCATGTCAAAACAAATCTACAAAAAAAAAAACACCTGCTGATCAAGTGCTGTACCGGTCTGACCACCCCACGGCTGACACTTTTCTTAGTTATGGCACATTAATTTTCTACCAGTAGGAGTACATGTCCTAGGCAATGAGTACCACCCCAGTGCTTTTCAGTTTATATGAATTACGTTAATTTGCTGCTTTTCACAGTGACGCTAAGGCCTTGGTAACTAGATTTAATGCTAGAGACTGTAGAATTCGAGCTAAATAGAAACCCATTAACAGATAGGAAAACTGTATGAGATTGAAAAACATGTGGACTAATTTGAATGAATCAAATGTGTGCACCCATGAAATTAATTAGAATAAAAGGTTCGGACATGCCAGCACTGTTTTGAAAAATCTGATGTTGTACTGTTTATTAAAAGCCTGCTGACTCTGGAGGTTTAGTGATATATATATATATATATATATATATATATATATATTTTTTTTTTTTTTTTTTTTTTTCCTATAATTAACATATTTTGAGATCATCAAATAAAATCTACACAATCCACTATAGAAACAAACAGCTTTCATGAATCTGGATTTGATTTGAACTGAATAAATAAATAAATAAATAAATAAAAAACATACAAGTGTAAGCCAAATAACCAAATGCTTAATGCAGATGTCACTGTTTATAGACATCTTGAGGTGGCAGGAAGAAATGTGGTTTGTTTGACCTGAATTGACTGTAGAATGGGGTTAAACTCAATATAATGACTCGTCAGAGAGTCATGAATGAAGTGATATGTGATACACTGATGTCAGATGATGACGGGTTACAGACTAAATAGATGTAGCCAATGTTTCATTAATGGCCAACATTTTGGGCCCTATTTTAACCCTTTCAGTGGTCAGTTTAAAATATTATAGTGGTTTCCCCTCAGAGTGACTGTTTTTTAGGTGACCATTATTTTAGAACGTTTCCCCTTATTGTTTCCACGATGAGGCGTCATGCTTGTCACGTGACCCACCGTGGCCACAATAACACTGCATGACAGATGGATCGCTTTTATTTGGTTTTCCTTTTTTATTCAAAATGTACAACCTGCTTACCATGTCATGAACAATCTGATATTCCGATTCACAAATATGTGTAAATGAGTTTTTTTTGTTTGTTTTTTTTTTCATTTAAAAAATGATCTAAATGATCTTGATTGTGATCTGTAACTGAGACGTGCGCTACCATGTTTGTTTGCGCTGCAGTTCAGAGAGTTCTGTCAGTCGGATTTACAGCAAGTGAATTCATCAATTTCTCCCAAAATACATGCAAATAAGTCGACTGTAAACTGGGAGAAAAACTAAGTGAACCTTATAGTTACTTACACTATGTGTATCTGATATTAATAAAACATGTCAGCAAATTATATTTGAATGGATATAATATGGTGTATTTTGCAAACTCTAAATGAATTATTTTTTTTTTTTTACAAAGATTCAAGAAGAGATATTCCTTATAAAGTTAAGAGTCAAAAGCCCCTCCAAAACGCCTAGTTTTAACACGCCCCCCACATGTCTACGAGTGTGCTGTGCATTTCATGGAGGATGAGGAGTGTTTCCTGAACCAGTAGCCTACAATGTGTTTGTTGCACAAATGCGTTGCAAAGACAGACTGGTGGTTTTTATTGGTTTTGTCTCGTCCAGTGATGTCCGGATCATGAACGAATCATTCTATTTAACTGGATCTGGTCAAACCAGTTCACCAAATCAAACTGAATCGTTTGAAGTTATTAAGTTTATAAATGTTTATTATTGGGCACATGGTCCAAAAAGTTGGAATTTGCCAGAGCAAAGACTGAACGTTTCTCCAGAGAGGAAATGGATCTGCAAATGTGTGGGGTTAAAGCGTACACAATAATAATCTTTTTACATTGTAATCCTTTCCTTTATAATATATGCCATGTTTGTGTGCCACTGCACAATAAGAAGAGTGTACGTGTGTTCCGCATATAGATGCATTTTACTAACGCACCATTTCAATTGTGTATATATACATTTAAATACTGCACCATTGACTTTAGACCATGTTTTAGTTGGTCAGTGGTGCATTCATTTTCAGTTGCCTCAATATAGCAACGCACCAACAATGCACCTGAAAACACCTACAGTAGTTTTCTGACCAGCAAGCCCATTAGCAAACATATGGGCGCAAGTGCATTTGCAATTTAAACATCACGGTGCTTTACATGGAAATGAAAACTGTGTCGAGCTGAAACTAGCAAAAACACTTGCCTGACGTCACATTGTGCCGGGTGTATGATAGGCCCCTTTATGTTTGTAAGGGTCTTGTGTAACTAGTTATACATCATTGGTTTGAATTTGCCAAGATTGATTGGTTTTGATTGGGGTTAGAGTATTACAGTAGATGGCACAACATATATGTATAATTGGGATCCAGAATATATTACGAATATCTGTCTATCCGTCTGTCTTAAATGTGCAGAAGCCTCAATCAGATCAATTATAAAACACAAGAGAGGGCATCAGGAGCCTGTGCTAGAACACAATATCGACTGTACTTCAGCTTCATGAAGGGAAAAAGCTTCTCTCACAAAAAAACGATTAAAACAACCCTGGGCTATTTAGCGGCCAATTTTACATAATGCCACACTCTTTTCCTTTTATTGTTCTCTTTTTGTTGCCCGATTTCTTTTTCCTTCTTTAATTTCCCACCTAATGGGAAAGTTCTGGCTGCTGTTAAAGACATTCTTCTCTTTTTATGGACCAAGCTTTGAGTTTTGAAACCTTGTCACTTTTATGGAAAGTAATTTAACTCAAAAAATCAAAAGATCTTCACTTCTTTAATCACTCATTATTCATTACAGATTTTTAAAAAACTTTTAGCTCACTTCATAGAAAGAAAGAGTCATTATGTTAGACTGGTGGATAGCGTTAGATGGGATATTAAAATTTCACTCTTTCGTGAAAGGAGATTATTTCCATTTCCTTGCTTCATTTTTAACAATAACGTTAAACTGTGGATTATGTCTTTACCTACAGTTGCATACGTAGTCGATAGCGCACCTTAATTCCTTGCAGAAAAAATCGTTCTTCAGGCTTGTTTAAATGACTTTTCGCCCCTTGGAATAATTTACCAGCTCAACTGCAGGGTAAATGAGGTCAATACTAGACTTAAACCCATTTGGTATATCTGAGAGGAACGCATGCTTGGAATAAACATCGCTGATGGGCAAGAAGAAACTGCCCTCCGACCCATCTGAAGATAACAGGCCGACTGTCAGCAAATATAGTTCACACAATTATGAACGAAGTTGAACTTTCTCTCTTTAATTACTCTCAGGTAGATGGCCCTCTTGATCTGTGAATTTACTGTCAACACACGAGGAAGCTAACTACGATGGCAATGCAATTGAAAGCATGTTGTTTGAGTTTTCGCTTTCTAAAATGATGACTTTTTTTCACCTGAAGGAATATATTTGTAAGGAAAATAACTACATTGAGAATTTGAGTATTATGCAGTGTGTTGGTTCATTTTATTCGACTGTCTGTACTTCAAGTAGAAATAGTGTGTGTGTGTGTGTGTGTGTGTGTGTGTGTTGAAAGGGACACTTTAAAGCGAAGAGAGCTGTTGGCACTGAGGCCCACCAATGGATCCTCTGCCGTGAATGGGTGCCGTCTGATCGAGAGTCCAAACAGCTGATAAAAACTTCACAATAATTCCACAAGTAATCCACACAAGTCCATGGAAAAATTAATTTGTGTAATTTATTGTCTTGTGGAGCGAAAAGCTGTGTGTTTGTAAGAAACAAGTAAATCAAAACACAGACATCTCATCTGAATCAGAAAACATGCACAGATAAAGCAATGTTCCCTCTAATTCTTTTTCTTGCTAAGCAAACCTTTTCTCTAAAACAGTCTTTATACCAGACCTGTACAGCCCACACACAAAAAAGTGGGTAACTTTGTGCTTTTTGTTTTGATTCTTGTTGTAAATAAAAGATTCACATTTTAGATTACCCAAGAAAAACGTTTTTATTTAATTTTTTTAGTGCTGTTACCAAGAAATTGTTAAAAATAATTTTTAAATTTTTCTCATGCAGAACAGTTTAGTTTTTTATAGTAATATAATACAATATCAAACCCGAAACATTTAAAATGATAGTATAGAATAGAATAGAATAGAATAGCTGATGGCATTTAAACCGAGGTCTGTAAGCTAAATTATTATTTTTTTTTTTTAAACATGAACGTGAATTATTTTACAGTTATCTAAAAATACCTCTAAGGTTTGCACATTACACCTGTGTATAACTGTACTGTAAATGTCTCAGAGTTTTGGCAGCGTTTTGTGCCCATTATCCGCTATTTCCACCGTTTAATCAAACCACTGTTCTTTAAAACATGTTGACTTTCTATTTGACTTGTATTTTGGCCACAAGTGATTGTTCAAAATTAAAATGCTTTAATTATGGATTTGTTTCCTACAAAAACACAGCTTTCCATTTCACAAGATGTTACTTGATGGACTAGAGTCATGTTAATTAGTTGTGGATTGTTGGGATGATTTGGACTCTCATTCTGACGATACTCATTCACTGCAGATGATCCTTTGGTGAGCAAGTGATGTAATGCTGCATTTCTTCAAATCTGTTCCCATGAAGACACTAACTGAACACAACATGAATGTACCATCTTATATAAGGAATGTGTAAATGCTCTCTTTAAATTGTTTCCCTATCATAACAATAGAACCTGAAGGAGAACATTGACTGTAGTCAGTTTACGCTAATATATTGCCTCTTACGGCAGCTATGAGACTGCAACTTGTACTTGCATTGTGCACTATGAACAGCTTGCAGACGCATATCCAAATGCAGCGACTCGTGAAATCGAGCTTGTGTTGCCTGTTAATTAGGGAGGAACCAAAGACAGCTTATCGTCATCTCATTTGCATACCACATATGTAAAATAATTCAGTACAGAAGCCATTAATACCATATGATTCTGGCATTGGGAGAGAGTTGGGAATTTCTGCTCACATACTCATCAAAAGCAGCGCTGTGGCTAAAAATAGTCAAGAACCTATGGAGCTTCTCAAGATATGTTGGGTAAATCTCCCTGGAAGAAAGAAAAAAGAAAAGAAAATAATAAAATAATTGTTCCAACAGGACAAAAGCTGGAAAAACAGTCAAGGTGCCCCTGCGCTACGCCTAAACGCCTTTGTATGTTGACACACTTTCTACAGCTGTCCGATACTCCTATTATTGGTGCTAAAAGGCTTCGCTTGTTCTCCAGGTTTGAGATTGCCGCCATCAGTTAAGCAGTCCCTCCTGCCCTCTGCTTAGATCATTATCGCTGGAGCGCGGGCCAGCAAAGAACACTAAAAAACACAGTTGTTACTGTGATCACAGCGGTTAATGGCCATGATCGTTGCGTCGAAGACACAGTTCCATCTGAAGAAGTCCTCCTGAGTGCAGTGTCTCGAAGAGGAAAAGATACAGACACCTAGACATCTTAAAGTGTCTTACATTAAGTACTTTTTCTTGTAGACATGTTCATCCTTCACAGAGAGGCAGAGAGCAAGGGAGCAAGTCGCTGAAAACACGCTCAGAAATGTATTTGTATTTTTTAACTTCACTTGCTTCAGAGCTATAAAAAAAAAAAAAAAACTATTCATATTCCTTCTCAGTTGTTGCTTGCACCATGGCGGGTTCGCTATTTACATGGCATAATAAAATTTTTCTTTTTAAAAAATGTGTCCTGCTGCACATCCCTATGTGTGTAAAAAGCAAAGTGTACGTGCATTGTGCACCCGTCTATAGGTGTATATTACTATCACGCTCTTTAAATAACAAAGAAAAAACATAGTGCCACACTTTAGACAAGGTTTTTGTTTGTCAATGGCACGGTCTATTTTCAGTTTTTCAAAATAGCAGCGATACGCGATACAGCAATACAACAATACGCATGAACACATCTCTTTTATAGACCAGCATGCCCATGGGCGCACAAATGGGTGCCTGAAAGAAAAAAAAAACTTGCGCCGTGCCTTGCGCCACATTGTGTATTAAATGGGGTATGATATTGCCCAAGGAGTGTGTTGCCCTGCTTCATGTTTGTCAACAGTTAACTGTATGTGAAATGTTAGATGACTTGCGGGTCTTGGAATGGGGCCGATGCGCATATATATATATATATATATATATATAGACACACACATGCACACACATACACACACAAATCTAACATATCAGGCCTATATCGGACCTTAAAAGAGTGTAACTTTCATTTTTGTCAAAAAATTGTTATTGATGTATTTGGGACATTCAAGAATCCTTTATCATGTGCATAAGTTTCTTAAGTCAATTTTGTAGTTTTTCAGAGAAAATAATGGGTCTTCTCAACCGTACCTTCGAAAAGCCCTGGAGAAACTAAGGCAGAACAAAGGCAGAACACTGTATAACACCAGTTACAGCACTTTCACTTTGTTTGAAACTCTCAAACTCTCTGCCTTTGTTTTTACTGTCCATTAAAGTCTGCTGCATTTTAATTACAGTGTAGACAAACAAATTAAATAGATCACGATCTACCAAACAGCTCCATATAACCAAGCCCTGTAAAGACTAGATACCTTGGCAGCAATACGTAATCGTGAATAATCTTTAAATAATTTCTTTTTGTAATGCAGATTATTTACCAGGCTATGACTTTTAGTTGGAGGTGTTTAGACTTGAATGCTGTAGCTAGCATGATCAATCATGAAATCAGTAACATGCTAAGAGTTCACAATTTAGTCCATTTCCTAATTTCCTACCTTTTTTTTGTAGCTCCATAAAATCAATCCAATCCATTTTGCAGACAATGCAAAGGCAAAGTACTGTACATTAACTTCAAAATATGGGTAAAAATCAAGTTTGAGCTCAGAATTTTCATTATGAAAACATCTAATTGTTAAATTTCCAGTGTCCTACCTATAATTAATTTGGCTGGACAAATAAAAAAAACTTTAAAGTCATTTTTCTCAGTTTTACACTCTAGCGAGTCTTTTTTTTTTTTTGCCTTTGTAGGGCAGTATACATTTTGGATATCTTTTACTAATGTGATTGTGCTTATCACATTACCACATTAAATACTGCCAGTGTTTACCATTTTCCTTCAAGCATAACCCATAATCTTAGGTTGCTTAAATCAGACAGTCTCTGCAATTAGTGTGCTGCACTGAAAACGCATCTGCTAAATGACAGGTAACACATCCATGCATCTTTGAAGGCTTAGTTTTGACATCCTCCTCATCTGCCTGCAGTCTGTAAATCTTGCGTTATTGCTTATATTTTGACTCGTCATTAATGCTACATTAGTGAGATAATGTGAAGTCTCATCACCCATTTTGTGACATATATTAAATTAGATTTCTACATTTCTCACTACATTTCCTCTCCAAATCCCAAATGGCCTGTAAAATTTGTCCCTCTATTATTAAGATTGTGAATGTCATATTTCAGGTCGAAATATTGGATTTTAAAGGAGTTGTTCTGAAATAATTTACTCACTCTCGTGCATGGTCCAAATTCAAATGATATTCTTTCTTCTGCATGTTCCAGCAGTTTTTGTCTAGTCAATGGGGGGACATAAATGTTAACCTAATGATGGGTTTATGAAATAGTTCTATGATAAAGTGCTTCATTGCAGATGCAAAATGGCCAATGTTAATGAGCATACTGATCCTCCTTTCCCTTTTCCTTCATGTTTTCCAGTTGCTTTTTGCACTCATTTTTCTCTTTCTCTTTGTCCTTCTTACTCTCTCTTTCATTCTCTCATCTCTGAACGACTGAAAACACAGATGCACAGCCGTCTTGGCTGGAAAACAGAAGCAAATATCCCCTCTTGACCGTGGTTTAAGTTAAATCACTGCCTTCCTTTCATGAGCGGCCATATTGTCTCTTTCTTTGATGTGGGTCTGCTTTTGTGGCAATGTTTTGCTCCCTACCTGGAAAAGCATCCAGATGGAGGGAAAGGAGAGAGGGGTAAGCTCGTGTCCGCTTGCCATCTGTCCTCTATCGGGCAAGATATTCTTCTCATGTAAGAACACACACACACACACACACACACACACACACACCATTCCACCGCTGAGTGCATCGGGGGCAGAGCAATTTTTATTGTGTGGTGTTTTGTGCCTGTTTTAGCCTCCAGTGTGGCTGGATTTTGACATTCTTGGTAAATATGAAATTATTGAAATTTGTAGTTTAATAAAATACTGCCATGTGACTGATCACTCTTGATCGGCTGGAAAATAGCAACGCTGATCGGCTACTGACACACAGTAAAAAAAAGTGAAAGTGACGTGACATTCAGCCAAGTATGGTGACCCATACTCAGAATTCATGCTCTGCATTTAACCCATCCAAAGTGCACACACACAGAGCAGTGAACACACACACACTGTGAACACACACCCAGAGCAGTGGGCAGCCATTTATGCTGCGGTGCCCGGGGAGCAGTTGGGGGTTCAATGCCTTGCTCAAGGACACCTAAGTCATGGTATTGCCGGCCCGAGATTCAAACCCACAACCCTAGGGTTAGGAGTTAAACTCTCTAACCACTAGGCCACAACTTCCCCAGTCCCAACCCCTTTACCATTTCTAGTCCATTTCTACTATAATATAAGAAAACAACAGTGTTTTCTATGAAGCTCGACCCAGCTGTTTTGTCAGAATACATTTAAATGCATGCTAATAGAGATGTTTTTTTTCTTTGGTATTAGAATTATGTACCTAGTTATGGTATTGAGATGGTCGGTTAACCAGTTAACCATCCCCCCCCCCCCCCCCTTTATCTTTTTAAATAAAAGTGACATAGCTTTCAGCTACCTATTAAATTATAGTAATGATGGTATTTCACTGTCTGTTGAGTGGCTTGACATTTGAAAGCCTCACTATACAGGTAGAACACATGGAATATTTGTGCAGAGATAACTCAGAACATTTAAAGTAAAAAATAAATAAAATAAAAGGCCAATACTGCAAATGGGGGAAAAAAAACTGTCACTAACAAAGTGAGCAGCTGAATTACCCAATAAAATTAATGTTGCTAACATTCATTTAATTCGATTATTTCTATTGTTTTGATATAGCCTAATTCTTGTTTATTCCCAGACCTGTGAAAAGTGATCATGTAACTGCATTCTATTTTGTTAAAAGTGGGTTTACCATTATTTGGGAACATGACTGATGTCATTTACTTAACCAACAGAGTAAAAAAGAGTCATATTTGAAATATTATTACAAGCCTGTTTTCAGTTAGCATTCTATTGCACTTTACTAAAATATCAGAAATCCCAACTTAAAATGGAACATAGCTTATTCAATGGGTTGAGTGTGGGGTCTTTTTGAAGAAAAAAACTATTCCGGTTGCCGTATGTTCCAAATTACATTTTATACTGCTAAAGTTTGTAGAAATTACACCGTTTGCCTTTAAAAATAAAATTAAAATATAAAATAAAATGCCTAATATTGATTGATATTACCATCTTCAATCCATTCAGCAGAATTGGGATCACTTTGTCTGCACTCTGTAAAACTATGAGAGATCTGCTGACTAGCAGCATTACACATGCCTTCATCCTCTTTCCCCTCTCATATTTCCGCCACAATTCTGCTAATCCCTCCTTTTTCCTCTTCCGGCGCCAAATTGAGCTAAAACTTCTTTTAACCGCTCTAATATTGATTCTCTGCTTTGTTCTGCATATTTTCTATCTGTTGCCTCAATTAGAGAGAAAAAGGTAATTATACAGAGTGTAAAGAGAGCGTCCTTCTATTTCGGATGACGAACGCCCGTCCGCATTAATCAATAACCTTTGTCTGACGATAATGTGTGTATTTAGTAACTTGACTCAGGAAATGGATTAAAAGCTCAGAGTGAACAGGCCAATGAACCACAGTCAATATAATGGGAGGAAGTCGTAGCTTGATATCTGTAATGGATGTACTTGGAGGAATTCATAACTATGAAGTTGTGTTTTTCCTCAGATGTGAGTGCCTGAAGAACTGGGTGAGAAAATACAGATTTGATTATGTATGATCTACTGTAGTTATTTCAGAGTATATTCATTACAGTATCTGAGAATAAAAAACACTTTGGATGAGAGAGGAACACTTTCATAGTAAAAAAAAAATATATATATATCATTCCAATGGATATTTGTGTATGGGTAATTAGGTATTGCTTTACAGAAAAAACCTCTCAACACAGAAACATTCATTACTGAATGAATTAACATATTATCGTCTTCAATGACACTCTGTCTTGCATTTCCAGTTACATTTCTAGCTCAGCCAAGAAAAGCACACATTATTTTTGTTTTAATCTACAGCTTCTAATAAGGAATTCAATACCAAGGCTTTTATTTGTTTCCGGTATTCGACACTGAATATGCCTTCTTAGCACTTAATAAGTGAGCAATCTTTCTCAAAGTTATTAGACATACATTGTAGAGACCTAGAAAAAAGAAGAAAAAAAAACCTGACAGTGCTTTTTGTATCATTTAACAGTAGACGTAATCTTCAGTCTCACACACACACACACACACACACACACACACACACACACACACACACACACACATATTATATGTATATAAATATATATAAATATAAATGTTATTATAAAATAAATGTTATTAATTCAGTAACAACTACAAAAAAGATAAACATTAATGGTCCTATCAAATATTACTGTACAAAGTTCTGGTTTAAGCTCCGCCTACTTCTGGATTTATCCGAATAAGAAAACAGATACAAATAATTCTGTGACTGTTGCAGATACAAATATTGGGTTCGCTGCACACCCCTACCCCTTAATATTAAGCTCCTGACTGACATGTCTGTCCTGGCTGTCTCATTTTAACTTACTATTGTAATAATGATAGTTTGTGATTAAACTGGTATACTAAACAGCTATACTTAAAGTCTGCTAAATTGGAGCAGCTAATTTTGTACTTAATGCACTTAAGTTGTGCAGAAGTAGAGCTGAAGTCCAACTAAAGATATACTGTTATTTGCAAAAACAGATAGCTAAAGCAAAATGTCGATAAATATGTTAATAGTTTTGAACTATTAGTATTAAATTGTATTACCTTTTTTAGGTAATACAAAAAGGCACAGCAAAATCTATAGTTACAATCCTTTTGTGGTGAAAAATGATTGAATGAATGAATAAATCAAACATGCACATAGTTGTAGAAACACCCACAGTGATATCCTCCATGAGCTCAAAAAACATCACTATCATAGCCCTCACTCAAAACCCAATTGCATCATGGGATCAGAGACGTTCAGAGATGTGCGATTTATGCTTCTATTAGTGAATCAACCTTGAAAGGGTGATTATTTTTCCAGATGTAGCACCTTACTTTTTTATTATTTATTTATTTATTTATTTTTTGAGGATGAAGCACTTTACTTTAAGAGAAACACTGAAACCGCTGAACCAGCTCCCAGGTTGAACTCATTCATAAGTGCCTAATGTCAGAGACTACGGGCGAAATTCTGGGCAAATGTGTGCAGATGCTATAAAACCGTGAGCGAAGCGTTCTCCAAGATTGCCCGGCATACGGAAGATGACGGTTTCCACGCTCATACTTTCCGACAGTGGATGCGGAGTGGATTATTTATGGCCTTTATTGCTTTTGTGGTGAAAAGAGGTTGGGTTGCATTAAAGAGCCTGGTGTGTTTGTACGTATGTGTGGGTGTGTGTGTGTGTGTGTGTGTGTGGATGAAGGGTCTAATCAGCCCATGCAGGTGTCATTTTTAGCTTTCGCTCTCTCCCGGAAGGCATTCCTGTATTATCACATAAATCATGCGCTTAATGTGATGTGAGGACCCAGATTGCTCAAAAAGACAGATCACACATGGTTGATTTTGTTTTGTTATATATATATATATATATATATATATATATATAATTAGCAGCCTTGGCTATATGAAATTATTTAGCCTTTATATTTATTTAATCACTTGTGTAGTTTGCTGCAGTGTCGAACATGTTTACCAATTAGCTGTGGGAAAGATTTCTTATTTTTGTCTTTCTAATTCTAGTGGGCTTCATTTAAAAATTACTAATATGTTTCATGTATAAGCTGTTATCTGCTGCCCACGTGAATTGTTTTGTCATTTGGTCTGAATAAGTTGTTTTCTTCCTCATTTGCTCCACCCATTGCTAATTGCGATGTTTTAGTTGGTGTGTACTTCACTTAATTATGCAATTGAGCAAATGTCTAGGCTTTGTTTGCTGTACTGAATAAAATGGTATGATTAGTGTTTTACTTGTAAAATTAGCCAATTTATGTATTTTTTTCATGAAAGTTTTGAGACAATTAGGCATATGTCTTCTCACAGTTTAAATGGGAGCCGGTTAATTGTCTTCACTTCATAAGCACAGATCAGTTGTGTCCTTATGCGTCAGCAGTGCTCCAATATACCATATGTTTCATGGGACGTATTTATGCTTGAAGTGTTATGCTGTATTATCTTCCCACTAAACATTTTGTGATGTCAGCTCTGAAAGTTACAGCATGACAGGAAAGAGAGCAAGAGCATGCTAGCTGGCAGGGATAGGATTTTGTTTCATTTAGTTGGTGTGAAAGCTGTTTTCTGAGTTTTGCTCACACAAACGGCCTAATCGCACAAGAGTCTGACGGAAATTGTGGTGTGGGGTATTACTGAGGGAATAGAAAGAAATAGCTTTAATATTTGCAGTGTATTCACTGTGAATTATTAGATGGTAGATGGTGCAACCCTCCAGATAGATAGATAGTATTTTATTATTATATTTTATTAATATTTCTTAGAGAAAATTTTTAACAGTTGCTTATTAATATATGATCAAAATTATGTGGTACAACTAACATACTGTAAAATAACTCCCAAGATATGTTATAACTTTATTTTACTGTTATACATGACATGCCATTTGTTGGAGTCAATATAATATGTATTTTTATTTTTAATTATGCATTTACTTATTTACTTCTGTAAGTAAATTTAATTAATTAAAAGGTCTATACACGTTTGTATTTTTTAATTTTATTTTTTAATTTTATTTAATTAAAAAAAATTAATTAATAAATAAAACTACTTCGAATATTTTTAAATACCAAACAGTTTTTTTTAATGTTATTATTTCACAATATTACAGTATAACCAATTTTTCTTTTTTTTCCCCCTTTTTTTTTTTTTAACAAATGAACACGCCTTTATGCGTGTTAATGGGTTCGTTCACCCAAAAATGAAAAATTAAGCTGCGTTTTATGCATCCTAGTTTTATAGACTTTCTGGTTTCAGACGAATCCATTCAGAGTTATATAAAAAATTGTCTTTGATCTTTCAAGCTATATCGTTGCAGTCAGCGGGTGTTGCACTGCTTCAGTTCAAAAGACGTGAAAAAAAGTGCCCTTCCCTATAAAAAAGTGTCTTACACAGCTCCGGGGGATGAACAAAGGCCTCCTGTAGCAAATCGATGTGTTTTTGTAAGAAAAATATCCATATTCAAAACGTAACAATCACTTGAATCTAGCTTGCGCACACTGTTGTAAAACGAAGCAGTTCTGGAGGAGTGACGTACGAGATCAGCTCTGCGCACGCGCCGTTCAGATGTGACGCATATAGAAACGCAACCGAGAGATCAAAACAAAACATCAAAGTACAAAATCAGGATTTGTAAAGAAAATGTCGGAGGATTTTGATACGGTTTTCCTTTGCTGAAGGAAACTTTGCTTATTTTGATCTTATAAACAAACGTTGGTTTTCACGAAACTTACAAAAACGCATCGATTCGCTACAGGAGGCCTTAGTTCACCCCCGGAGGCATGTACAGTAAGACACTTTTTTTCTATGGAATGGTGCTTTTTATGTCACGTCTTTTGGACTGAAGGAATGCAACACCCGCTGATTGGCATTAAACAGCTTGATAGATCAAAGACAATTTTTAATATAGCTCTGACTGGATACATCTGAAAAATGAAAGTCATATACACCTAGGATGCCTCGGGGGTGAGTAAAATGCAGTCTAATTTAAATTTTTGGATGAACTATCCCTAACATACTAAAATGTTTTTCTTATTGTGGACATTCTTGTCTTAGACCACAATATCATTTTGTGTGTAGGATTTAGATTTATAAATGTAAATTCTTTTCGACTGTAGTCAAGAAATACTCTTGTAAAACGCAGCATTCGTTGGTCGAGTCAAGATTTATTTCTGTGCTCTCTTTTAGCCCTGCCGACCTCAGTCGACTCCATCAGTGGCCCTGCTGAGGTTTGAAATAGACCCGGATCGGTGACAGTGGGAGAATGTCATATATTATGCCTTTCCACCTCTATTTTTATGATGCTGTTACAGTTTGTTTGACTTTTTTTATCCTGACTGTTAGAGAGGCGTCCCACTGCGGTGTCCATTTGGAGGTTTTAACACATTTCTACACATAAAGCTTGTTTCCAAATTATGTTAGAACTTGTCATTTAGTTGTCATGCCATCTTTATTCCTGTCCCTTTATTTCGGTTTTGCATTGCTATTAATGCTTTTACGGAGGAGCGAAGGTGTTGTGTTGCTTTTGAATCGACTCATCTTGATGGTGTGTTATTGCTTTGACTATCCACCAACAGCAGCAAGGTCATCATCCCACGTAAAGTAAGATTACAGCACGACTACTGTCCGCTGGGAACGTGGTGTGAAGAGAGTGGGTTAGCGACCTGTTTAACTACCCAATACTGAGACCCATAAAAACAGCAGTCACCCCTCCATCCCAATGAAATTTCACTCTGATCTGAGGTGACTTTCTGTGTTGTCTCTAAAAGAAGGGACATTCAGCTAAAAGCTTTATAGAGCTACTACTCTAAGTCATCCATTCATTAAATGAGTGCAAGAAAAAATGTATTAGCGTATTTACTGACATATTATTCTGATATGAACTTGAGTAAATTGTGCACAATTTATATTTCTTAATATTAAGCCTAAAATCTGTCCCTATTGATGAGAATTGTATAATCTTTGAGTAATATTCGTCTTTACATGCAAGATATTTAAAGTGTACATGAAGCATTCTTGCAATAGTTCTACTTTAGCACAATCAAATATACTTCAGTGTATCTTTTAGTTGGACTTACTTCTGTACAACTAAATTAAGCACAAAATTAGTTGTTCAATTTTAGCAGACTTTAAGTATACCATTTTGGAATACCAAAAGTACAATTGCAGGGTATTTTTATTAACCACATAAATGTAAAAATGAATTTATACTTAGCATGGAATAACATTTTAATGAAGGACAAAAAGGCAAATGTAAAAATGTATGTGTAAGTTATGAAATTTGCTATAGATCCATCGCCCGGGGAGCAACTGGGGGTTCAGTGCCTTGCTCAAGGGCTCTTCAGTCATGGGTATTGAGGGTGGAAGAAAGCACTGTTCAATCACTCCCTCCCACCTACAACTCCTGCCAGCACCGATACGCGAACCTGCGACCTTTGAGTTACAAGTCCAACTCTCTAACCATTAGGCCACAGCTGCCCTGATGTATACCTGCCTCACTCTCTGTATACAACAGTAATCTGAACAAACAGTGAAGTAAGTAAAGTAAAAATATTAATGAATTTCTATCACGGTGCCAAGGAGACAACAGTGCCATTGAAGAGCTTGAGATGAAATATACGATTAGAGGAATATGTGACCCTGGACAACAAAACCAGTCTTAATTGTCAATTTTTCGAAATTGAGATTTCTACATCATCTGAAATCTTAATAAATAAGCTTTCCACTGTTGTATGGTTTATTAAGATCGGAAAATATTTGAGAAAATCCCCTTTGAAGTTGTCCAAATGTATTCTTAGCAATGCATATTACTAATCACAAATTAAGTTTTGATATATTTGCAGTTGGACATTTACTAAATAACTTAATGGAACATGATCTTTACTTAATTTACTAATGATTTTTGGCATAAAAGAAAAATCTATCATTTTGACCTATACAATGTTTTTTTGGCTATTGCTAAAAATATACCCCAGCGACTTGTAACGGTGGCTGCCCCTAATACAATTTTATTTAATAAATGTAAATTTTATTTAAATTGTTCGGGCGCCAGACAAGCAAAACTTGTCAAGAAAAAAAGAAAGAAAAAAAAAATTTCATTTCAAGATTTCATAAACAAGCACAAAATCACGAGAGTCCTCGATTCACGAGGGTCTTACAGTTCGTTTCTTTTTCCAAACTCAGTTTTTCATGTTCAATTTTCATCAAAAAAAGGGAAAAAAAGAGAAGAAAAAAACAAAGAAAAATAAATAATCCAAACGAGTGTTTGTGTCAGTGCCGGCCCGAGCCTCTTGGGGGCCCTAAGCAGAATTTGATTTGGGGGCCCCCCTCCCACCACACGGAGTCACCTGTGCTTCAAGATTATTGACAAAAATGTCACGCTATAATGTTACATTATAAATGAATACAGTGAGGTTATGTATTAATACATAATAAATAAATAAAAATCAATACTTAACATACTTCACTCTTAAACTTCTGAATACAAACTGTCACAAAACATGAAATAAATAATTTGCAAATGTCCAAATGCAAATGTGCATTAAATGTGCACCAATATGGCGGCGCGGCAGCTTCACTTTAATGACGTCATGAGCAATCCAGTTCTATATTATAGATCAGTGTTCCTTCCTAGCTTTTCAGGAGGCAAAGTCACTGATGACATCAGGACAGCAGGATTGTATTGTTGTGCCCCCCTTCCTCAAATATGATGATGGAAAATAAACACCTACTATAGGGTTGAAAATAGAACTTTAATCAAATAAAAAAGTAAAGAATAAATTTTATTATTTACTAATTACAATTGTACCATTCAACATTTACATATGGCTATAACTTTATTATGACTAATTTATTTCATAGTCTTAAGCATTCAGAAATCATGCAAAAGGAAATTATATAGGCTATGTCATCTATAGCAAAAATGTAACAGCAGCAATTACATGGCATTTGGATCCCTGTGCAGGCATTTGTAATAACATGTACATAAATTATTTATTTTGTATCTGCCTACATTATGTATTTTAACAGTGTTATTATTAACCAATCATTGTTGCCTCATAGTTTTTTTATATAATGCAATAATTTATATAAAGTCATTTTAAAGGCTATTGATGGCTTAGGTCTGTTTTTATAGCAACAACAACAACAAAAAAATTTACAGTATATCAATACTTCTTTGTAAATTATTATTTGAAGTAACAAAACCATGGTTAATTTGCAGTTGCCATGGCTACAAGAACGATGATTTGTGGTGTTATTGATAAAACCATGGGTAATTTTCTTAAGGGAACCTGAAAAAAAAAGAAAAAAACAGGAATTTAACAGGAATGTGCCTGAAAGTGATAAACAGGCCTCGTTTTTACCTAAATTATAATTTATTTTAATATATATTAAAAATGTATAAGGTGACTGCAAGTCTTTCTCCTCAAATGCTACTGAGCTTCAAATTTGCCTTTAAGCCCATGTGAAAAAGTAGCATAATTTACATATGATTTACAGTTTATTTTAATAAATATTCAACATTATATTCAATTGTGCATTATAGCTGACACCTAGATGAACAATTACAGTTGTTTTTATGACTGTAAGTCATTCTCCTCAAATGCTACTGACGTTAGAAAAGTGTATACCAATATCGCATGTAACTTTAGAGACGGTCCCTACATTTGAGACTCTGGAACGTCCAACGACAAGCCAACTTTATGTCCTTTTCTTCGTTCTCTTTTCGGCACCAGAGGGATGCATCCTTTTTGTGACATGGCTTATCATTTACAGTGACGCGCACTTTGCGCTGGCGCGAATTGTCAATGCACGCGAGGTGTCTCAAACGCTAGCAGACACAGCAGCAGTTGTCGGTAAATAAGAATTTTCTTGTCTTAAATTATTCATTCATTCGTTCATTATTCATTCATTCATTCATTTATATCACTTGTTTAAGTTATTTAATTGTAAAAAAAAAAAAAAAATGATTGGGGGGCCCAAGGGGGCCCCAAGCAGCCGCTTAGTTTGCTTATGCCTCAGGCCGGCCCTGGTTTGTGTATGGGTGTATGCGTGTGCAATGAGAGTGTGTGTGATGGCTGTGTGAGGTCTGTGTAGCGGCCGCTAATCCCAGGCCGGGGACAGAGTTTGACGTGAGGTTAACAAATGATGGACAACATCACTAGTACCGGAGGCAGGCGAACGAACCAGACTGGATTGTGTTGCCCCAGGCAGGCGACCGAACCATGCAGTAGAGCTCAATTTCTCCGACACTTTGGCGATCGCACCCAGTCAGCGCATGCACAGAGATTCCAGCAAAGAATAGCAACGACCTTCAGGTAGCGTGTGTCCCATTCCGATAAAAACCTACACGTGTGTTTTGTTTTTACTTCCCTCCTCCTCTTCCGTTTCTAACTCTCTTTTATATTAAATTTCCTCATTGATTTCCGCCCATTAGAAAAAGTGAAAAGCTGGCATGGATTTCTTCCAAATCGCGCCAGACTTAAGACTAGTTTTGACTTGCATTTAAATAAAAATATGTTTCTAATAAGCTTTTATATTTGTTTTATATTTATGTTTATGTTTTTATTAATTAAATGTTATATTTTCTGTTTTTGTTTTATTAATTTAATTGAATTTAAGCTTCCTATTATATTTTAGTTTAGTTTCAATTTATTTTCATAGAAATAATAAATTAGTAATTTTAGTATCTCTATTTAAACTTAATATCAGTTACTTGCCGAGGAAGCATTTCTAAATTTCAGTTCATTTAGGTTTTTTCATCACACATTTGCTTTATTTCAAATAATGAACAAGATTTTTTTAAAGGCCCGTTCACACCAAGTGCGATGACTATAAAGATAATCATAAAGATATAGTTCTAAAAATTGTTCTCAATATTAAAGAATATTAGAGTTCACACCATAACTATTACAATAAAGGCACTGAGAAATTATATCGTTGGAATCACTTTCTGAACAAATTTTTTTTTCCAGCTGATGAACGATAAAAACACTGACAGCCAACCAAAACCAATCAATCCAAAAATATTTATTTTATTTTTTGATCAAGCTGTAATTTTTTATTTTGCAAACAACAACATGATGCAACTGTTTGTACAGTAGTTAGCATACTTGAAATCCTAGCTATGGAATTGTGTATAATTTCCACTGCTATTTCCAGCACAGTGTATCAAGCACGAAACATCATGACAGAAGAATTGCTGGAAATGTTGCAGTAGTTTTAAAAGCGTATTTTTCTACAGTCCACAGGGGTAAACATGCTCATGGTTGAAGAAGTATCTCATTCACAGATGCTGTGTTGTTCAGGCACAATTGAGTTCGCAGTACCTTCAGTTGTTGTCTTGAAGTTCTTGCTAATGTTTTAGCTGTTATGCTTCATTTAATGCATTTGTTTTTCTTGTCTGTTCGAATAAAAACTGCCTGATGTAATCTAATGATGGTACGAGTAACTTAATTGTCTTTCTGTCCACCTCAACTTTATCTCCGAGTATTAAAGAGGACAGAAATGTCAGAAATGTCCGTTTCTCTCAGATGGGAATAAAGCAGTCGTCAGTTGTTTTACTGGCTGACTCACTTCAACGAGTGACAGAATTAGTAAATGTATGGAGGAAACGGAGGCAGTGAAAAGCCAGTTGCAGAGTCTGACAGTGAAGTGCGTTGTGTGTGTTGAGCTGAAAGAGATGTATCTGTATCGCTTAAGCAGGCATGAAAAACAAAACAAGACATCACTAATGAGAGAGAGTTGGAAAAGTTCTCTTACTTTTCTTGGTTTGGCCTCCCATACTCTTTTAAATCAAGAAGTGATATTTTATTTATTTGTATACTTACTTGTAGTGGATGCCCATGCTTAAATGTTTAGAGCTTAAATGTATGTCTTGGTTTGAGGACTTCATGTTTTGCCCCCTCAGAATAGCTCCAAAAACAGCCCAAATAAGTCCAGAAGTCCAGCCCAAGGTTTTTTTTTTTCAAACATTCAACAGAAGCAGGCAGACATGTTCTGATTGAGCCACACACACACACACACACACACATACACATACACATACACACACACACACACACACACACACACACACACACACACACACACACACACACACACACACACACACACACACACACATACACGTGCATGATCTCTGCACTCATACCGTTCAGGTCCAGCAGAGGGGGGAAGCTGATCTCTGGGTCAGAATATATCACCAGACTCGTCTTCACTTCTACATTTTCTTGTGTGTGTATCTAACCACATGGGTTTTATTTGGTTTTAGCACATGAAGTGTATTTTTGTGACCTTGGCAAAAAAAGACATTAAAAAGGTAATAGCATATCCTGTAAAACGGAATATATTGATGCGTACAGAATGGAAATTCTGAACCTTTCCTCATATATATATATATATTTTGGGGAGAAACACGAGAATTTTTTTTATATATAAATATATGTATGTGTGTATATATATATATATATATATATATATATATATATATATATATATATATATATATATATATATATATATATATATATATATATTACTAGATTATGGACTATAAATAAATATTTTGTATCTTCTGATATAACTTTTTTTTTCAATGGCTAAAGATTATTTTTCATCTAATGTAATATTTATTTATTTAGTAATTTTTCAAAATCTGCAAGGAAAATCCTATCCAGATTTTTTTTGGGCTCCACCTAATATACTTTCAGTTGTTCTATTTCTTCTTCGGATACTTTATACTATTTTCTTCCCCAGAGTTTAGGTCCAGCGCTTTGCTGTATTTTGCTGAATTACTGGACTACAGTATTTTGAATCAAATGGTTTCTTGGATTTAGTCCACCTGTATAATGATGCTTGACAACCAGTTCATATCCCGATCATTAACAACATATAGCAACATTTACAGATGTATTCAATTTAGAAAGCTCATTCTGTCTATTTTATTTATTTCATCCATCAGAAACCATCTAATTTCACCTTGCAGTCTTCAGAGAAGTGAAAATTACTTTTGAAATGTATTGTAAATTATATTAAATTCCCTCAAGGTTGCATATGGGAAGGAGATAAAAGCATTATTAACTAGACTCATACCTAAATGTATAACAGCTAAACAATTTTACCAGTAAAATTTAAAAAAAAGTTTTTTTTTTTGAAAATAGATAATAATGGCCATGTTTCCATGCAGTGAATTTCATTGTATCTGAGAACTGTATGTGGTGCAGCACCCCATGCATGTAATTCAGGATAATTTACACACACACACACACACACACACACACACACACACACACACACACACACACACACACACAGGCAACTCAATAGCCATAAAGTTACCTGAATTCACTCTGTATTTGCTTTGTGAAACCTTAAAGGGATACTCCAATCCAAAATAAAAAAAAATGTCATTATTCACTTATCCTCATGTCGTTCCAAACCCGTAAAAGCTTAATTCGTCTTCGGAACACAATTTTAGATATTTTGGATGAAAACCAGGAGGCTTGTGACTGTCCCATAGCAGGCAGTCTACACTCTTCTGTATCAGAGGCGCCACAAGGATACGTTTTTTACATATATTTACGATTTGATTTGAAAGAAAACCTTTTTGCACAACCTTGTGGAGAGAAACAGAGGAAATTAATTTTGAATAAAGTCATTATTTTTGTTTTCTTCGTGTACAAAAAGTATTTTTGTCGCTTCCTAATGTTATGGTTGAACCACTGATGGCAGATGGACTATTCTGATGATGTCTTTCATACTTTTCTAGATTTTAACAGTGTAACTTGGCAGTCTATGAGACAGTAAAAAGCCTCCCTGTTCTCATCCAAAATATCTTAAATTTTGTTCCGAAGACAAACAAAGCTTTTACAATTAGGAACGACATGGGGGTAAGTGATTAATGACAAAATTTTCATTTTGGGGTGGAGTATCCCTTTAATGAGGAAATATGTGTAGGCCTACGACATGGTGCAATAATGTGATAAAAATGGTCAAACAAAGAAACAGAACTTTCAAAGAAACAAACAATGGCCAGCCACATGAAGTTGAATACTTTTTATTACAGTACATTCAGAAAATGGAAAACTCAAAAACATTAAGGTTTATAAAATTGACAACTAAGAATGTATGTATGCCCCAAGCCCCTTCTATTGTTTTTGTTTATTCGTTTAGAAAACAATGGAAGCCAAACTGTTTGGTGAAGTTCGTAAATCTGCAGCAGAAAGACGTAGGTGTGCGGGCGAGGATTTGAATATCAGCAGCTCTTTGTTTTACGAGCCTTTACGAGGCAGATACTGCGGCGACTTTAGCAGCCCTTGATGAGCCATTTAGCATGCTAATCATCTGACATCCTGCTCGTTAAAGAAGGAGAGAGAACGAGAAGAGGTAGAAAGAGTGGGTGAAAGCCAAGAAGAGTCTCTCTCGCTCCCTCTACGTCTGCTTTCCTTTGGGGAGCTTTGATAAAATGAATGCATTATTGCCTTTTTCTCTGCCGCCCATAAATTAAAAGATAACAACAACATGTATACGGCATGAAGATTAGGTTTGTCGAAGTGCTTCTAATTATTTTCCGCCCAGCAAGCTGCGCCAGGCTCTCCAGTATTGATGAATAACTTTACGACGGCCTTCAAAAAGCTGAGGTTGTTGTGGGAAAGGAGGCATGTGGTGTATGTGGAGACACGCTCTCTCCAGAGCAGTATTAGTTGCTCGGTTTGTGTGCAAAGCGGGGAAAAAAAAAAGTTTAATTAGCAAACCAATAAAGTCAGAGAAAGAGCAATGCACTGCCTCACAGAGAAATTACATCTCCATTCCAATAGATGGCCCATAGCGCTGTTGCCGGTATCATTGTCCTCCTCAAATGCAATTCGGACAAGATTTTAATTGCTGTAAACTCATGTATATTTATATCAAGTGCCGTGTTTTTTTTTTTGTTGTTTTGGATGCCAGGTTGTAGCTACTCTATTATCAGAACAGTGTTTATATGTGTATATACACACACACAAAATTTAGTCTCGGGGTGGGTGATATTTCTAAAAACATTATCACTTTTTTTTTATCATATGATATTGATATGTATTATGAATGATATTCATTATTGAGGAATGAAAGGACCTCCACGTTTGTTCGACCTTGAGAGTGAATGGAAACCTTGTTTGAAACTCTTGTTTGTTCACACTTAAAGCTGAAGTAGGTAACTTTTGTAAAAATGTATTTGTGAAACCTGTCATTATGTCCTGACAGTAGAATATGAGACAGATAATCTGTGAAAAAATCAAGCTCCTCTGGCTCCTCCCAGTGGTCCTATTGCCATTTGCAGAAATTCATCCGCTCCCGGTAAGAAACAACCAATCAGAGCTGCAGTCCTTAACTTTTTTTGTGTTCAAGATTTACAAATTGTATATAATAAGCGAGTACACCATGAATCCATTTTCCAAACCGTGATTTTAGCCTGTCCCTGAATCAATAGGGTACATCTATAATAAGTGTTTATATTCGGACTATTTTAGATTGCTTCGGGGGTACCGCGGCGGAGTAACCCCGGTACCTTTGTGATTCTTCATAGACATAAACAGAGAGAAGTAGCTCCGGCTACAATGTTCTTCCGCAAGACACAAGCAGTTCTGTTTATTAACCGCTAGAGCGTCAAAAGTTACGGACTGCAGCTTTAACATTTTAATTTAGGGCTTCCTGAAATGTATTTTATTTTCCTCTCAAAATGTGTGCTTTATTTATTTATCTGGATTCTGTGTTTTATGATTAAATAGTAAAACTTTAACAATTTAATATGGCGGAATAGTCCAACCTTCTGAAAAAATTTTTTTTTTGTTTAATTTTTTTCCGACATAGTTCAGTGTTGTTAAAACGATCGCTGTTCACATGTATCTCCAAATATGACATAAAAACACTGTATTATACATGTCAGGCCAGTAGTTGGCGATGTCACTTTGTAAAGAAACACTACTACACCCAGACTTATAGACTAAACACATAATACACATGTGCATGTTGATAGTGATAGTTCACATATTTCGCTTTTTATGTTATCATGAAAGATAACGATATAGTTTTCAAAAACATGCAGTTTGAAACCTATTTTCGAAAGTTTGTAATTTCAAGCCCCCAAAATGCTGTTGCCATTGAAATGAATGACCAGAATGCATACAAAGTTTTACATTTTTAGTTGAAAACACTGTCTGTGTATTTGACGGTAGCTTTCCTGATGATACATTAAAGTGAGTCTTAGAGCAGCTCTGGAGATTCACGTTCACGTGTCCTCATACTGTATAATGAGACAGCAGATGCAGAAAAAAAACATTGTGAGCCTCACATTTGTGTAGTAGAGGAAACTTTAAGCCACTCATTTACACATTGATACGCAGAACATACAGACTTGTTAGCTGTATGTACTCACTGGCTGTTCTCGTGTTTATTTCTGCTTTGTGATCGGTTGTTAGATCAGTCCATACTAAGTGAAAGTGTCCGGGTCCTTTTTTTGTCATCGACATAAATTTAATCGCGATCTCAAAATGATATCACCCAGTCCTGCTTCACCCCCTAAGATGTGTGGGTCCCATCCATTCTAAATTCATATCAATAAATAATACAGCAGCATGTGCCCTCTCAAAGTCAACCTGCCAAGCTTATAACACAGATCCATGATCCTAACAGAATTCTGCAGAATGTTCTGGAATCCTTTGGCACGTGGCAGCTTTCAGCTGTTCATTTTGATGTAACCTTTAACGTGAGCCTTTCAATATCCTTCCCAGATGGCTGGGAGAATAGCTTGCTTCCGTATCAAACGTGCTGACGGTGTTCGTTTTTGCTCTTGGCATCGCCCTTCAGTCACAGAGACCTTCGCTCTCGCGGCTCCATTTGGCTTATTTACCTTTTATTAGTGTTCACCCTCGCCTTGACATTTCATCAAACAGGCCACTGTCACTGATCTCGGGGTTTGTGTTACGAACATGCCGCACCTACCTGTACACGTGCTACATGACTGACAAACAATCACAGCTGCTTGTTTATACAGGCTCGTGCTTGAACCCTTATTATAAAGAAAGCCACATGTGCTTGTCTACACACAGGGCCAGCATGACCCTCTCTCCATTTCTACTGGAAATTAACTTAAAGGCTCATCTGTGCTTCCGGTATTCTCGATGCTGTTGAAGTGCCTTTCAATTTGGTATTAAAGGCTTAGTTTGAAGGCTTTTTTTATTTCTGTAATGGATAAGAAAATTAAATTTGCACTATTACATATTCCAATGAAAAAAATAAAAAAACTGTCTCAACTACAAAACATCACATGAAATGACAGGTACAATATGTACTAAATATATACAGTAAAGACCAAAAAGTTTGGACACTATGAAAATTGTAGATTCACACTGAAGGCATCAAAACTATGAATTAACATGTGGAATTATATATGGAATTATATACATTACAAAAAAGTGTGAAACAACTGAAACTATGTCATATTCTAGGTTCTTCAAAGTAGCCACCTTTTGCTTTGATTACTGCTTTGCACACTCTTGGCATTCTCTTGATGAGCTTCAAGAGGTAGTCATCTGAAATGGTCTTCCAACAGTCTTGAAGGAGTTCCCCGAGAGATGCTTAGCACTTGTTGGCCCTTTTGCCTTCTGTCTGCGGTCCAGCTCACCCCTAAACCATCTCGATTGGGTTCAGGTCTGGTGACTGTGCAGGCCAGATCATCTGGCGCAGCACCCCATCACTCTCCCTTGGTCAAATAGCCCTTGATGCCTTCAGTGTGACTCTACAATTTTCATAGTCATGAAAATAAAGAAAACTCTTTGAATGAGAAGGTGTGTCCAAACTTTTGGTCTGTACTGTGTGTGTGTGTGTGTGTATATATATATATATATATATATATATATATATATATATATATATATATATATATATACAGTTTAATTATATATATATATATATAATTTTTATTTTTTATATATATTTTAGTACATATTGTACTGTACCTGTCATTTCATGTGATGTTTTGTAGTTGAGACAGTTTTTCACATTGCTCAGGAGCTAACTACCCTCCTCCATCCCCAGCTCCCCCTTTTGTCCACAGTCGGCCTTCTGATTCCTCATTGAATCAAACTCCTTTATCATGAATTATGTTGCTACTTTAAATTGTTATCAAGAACATTAATGATATATGCTTCTTTTGGTTCTTTTTACCCTAGGTGGTTTGTCGGTGCTCTTCTCAGTCTTATCCATGCAAGGCTGCATAGATGGGCATGGAGATTTTTCCCGAGAGCAGAACCGTACTGCTAAACCAAACTGTATACTAATTGTCGGTCATGTTTCATTAAACATTTTTAATATTTAATAATGTTAAACTATTCTTTGTTACACTTTATTTTACAGTGTCCTTGATACACAGTATGCATGTACTTATTATTTTAATAAGAATAAATGATGCAAAGTTACATGCAACTAACCCTAAACCAAACCCTCATCCATTTAAAACCCTAACTATATAGTAAATATGGGTAGTTAATTAATATTACTCAGTACATGTATAATTACACTGTAACAATGACACCATAAAATAAAATATAACCATTTTTTTTTTGCATCTCCAAATAACAAAAACACGCAAGATAGCATATTACTTACCAATTAAAAAGGCGGTTTCATTGGCCAGCATGTAGATATATCCGTTGCAATATGCAATACATGTATGCATTTTTGGTGGGTTGACTTAACAAATATTTTGGTTTATAGTGGTTGCATTTGTCACGACAGAAAAGGAGCTTCCTTTGTGTCCCTGAGATTAACCGTGTGTTCGGTCGTATTGTGGAAATGTGGCCTGTGCCCATTAATTGCTTAAGAGACGCCCAGTCACACATGCTTTCTGCATAAAAAACACCTGTCACCGTCATTGTCTCCGATCCCTAAACCTTGCTGCTATATAGGGGTGGGTGTGTGTGTGTGTGTGAGAGAGAGAGAGCTTCGAGGGCTGGAAGCATAGCAGGATACGGAAACAAGGTTTGCCAACAATCATTTACAGAGGAAAGAGAGTGTGGTTGAGATTTGTAACTACTCTCACACTGAGAAAATATGACACCGATCCAAAAATCCAGCCCGGCCTCCCAGCAGCCCCTTCCCACTCACTCATCGTATGCCCAATCAAATACTGTGAAAATTTACAACAACACTTTAATTATTGATGCTTGTTCTCCTACATTAGACGCTTTGTGGTGTTTACACGATTTGGATCCGCAGTTGGCCACTCAATGTTTCTGCAGTCAATAAACGAACATGAGGTTTTTTTTTGCCTTTTGAATTGGATAAATTAGCTTTATTATTGTCCTGCAGTGGGGGGCAGGGTTTCATTTATATTGCGGTAAAATCTGTGAAGTGTGAGATATTTCAATTTAGATCACAATTGGAAAGATTGAACTTTGATTGATCTTTTCAAGATGTTCAATATCTTTCTTTGCCACTTCTCTTTCATCATATTGCTGTATGTAATGGATCTAATTTGATATAGTCAAGGTTGTTTGCCGCCTCGGTTTACAACAGTTTAATTAAACGGTAGAAGAAAGTCGAAATGCGTGTGTAATTGAAAGCTAAATTAAATGATTGTATTTGCTCAGTCGAGATGCCTTGTGGGTATGCGGTGGCTTTCATTTTGCACAAGAGACGGATGCTCTGCGTGATGACAACCCACTGGTGCCCGACGTACAGACACATGCACACAAACAATATTAAAAACAATATTAATTTCATCAACTATAACGCAATATGAATATCCTCCAGGCGGAGAGCTGCAACATTTTCGGTTATTAATTTGAGAGATTGTAATAACTCGACATGCTGTCTTCACCTGCAAATACATTATTCAAAATTAAATGATTAAAAATGGAGTTCAGTTTTCCCTGTGATGCATTAAACAGTGTTGCTTAAAACTCTGTTTGAGTCCCATGGCCTTTTTTCACCAGTTTTTACCCTGTAGGAAGAATTTTGATAAACCAAGGTAACAGACCTTGCTTTCTGATGAAGATGGTATGTGAACAAGACCATTAGAGTTAAGGACAGTCTTCTATACTAGCAACAGAAGCTTGATTTCATGCGAAATGTGTAAAAAATGTAATTCTTATTGCATTGCTACATGTCTTTTTCCCTAATGCAAATTACATCTTTGTTCTGTAAAGTTTTTTTATCATAATTTACTTCATAATTTACAAACTTTCTACTTTTTCTTTTTCGGAACACGAAACAGATTTTTTTTTTTTCCTTCGCGTATTTTCCTTGACATCTTCACCCTCTTTCTAGCATCAAGGAATCATTCCTTTTAGCCACTCCATGAATTCCCTCAGCTCTCTTCCAATGGCTGTAGTCATTATTGTGTTCACCATTTAAGACTCCTCAAATCCCCTTATAGTCCGAAGACAGATTCCTCTTTCTTTACAATGGCAGCTTTATGAAGCAAGTTCAAAAGTTATCTCGAGACCTTCCGTGGCTCCCAGGGGCCTTTACCTGAAAGCACAGAAGGCACGTTTTGTCCACAGGTCTTGAAGCAGACAATTAGCACGGCTCATTCTGCAGCGAATTATATCTTTAAAGCACCTGCGAATGCATTCTCCACATATCCACTCTGTATTTAAGAGTCCTGTTTCAGGCAGTTTTTTTCTCGACTGAATCTTTGAGTTTGCTTTAGGGTTATTGTATAATTGGCACCACTGAAAGACTCCAGCATAAGCGAGAGCACATTTCTTTTTTTTTTTTCAAATCAACTGATGTGGAGTTTGCAAAGAGAAGGGCAACTTACTGAATCACCAAGGTCATACAGCTCACTTAGTTTCCAACCTAAATTACTTTTCGCTGGCATTTTTATTAGAGTATGTTTTGCTCCTAATAGTGTTGTTAAGGCTGTAGTGAATTTATGTTTTCCTAGATCTCTTTCTCATAACCCCTACATTTTGTTTCTCAGCTTATTCTGTCGATTAAGGTAATTGCTGCTGAAAAATCGGATACAAAACAAGTTGTGCTTGTGAAGTTCCTCAAGGGCAGCATTGAGCCCAACACAAAGGTCTGCTGTGTCTGCAGATACACGGATCATCAGCCTCTGGAAGGTCGAGGAAAGGTCGCTTTTACCTTTGAGCGGTTTGCTTGCTTTGAGGTTGCCTTTTCGTCCACATGCTCATCGAACATCACCTAAGCAAGTCACGGCACAACAGAGATTAGTAATACTGGAAAGAAAGAAAACAGTTCAAGATTAACATTGGTTCACACTTGCCCACTCTAATTGAAACATGCTAACACTTGAAATTTGTTATGCAGACACTAATTAGTGCAGTCACACAGACTAGCACAGATTTCCTGCACATTCATCATTCCACTTTACATACACATAAGAATATATATATATATATATATATATATATATATATATATATATATATTAGATAAAATGTTTTTGAATAAATAAAAATACATAAACAATTTAGAAAGAAATACACATACTGTACTGTACTGAATTTTAATAAGAATTTTACAATGGTTCAGTTTTTTAAAAATACATGGTTTTTGTGGTCATTATTTATTTATTTTTGAGCAGTAGTGTGCATAATTTTTCAATAACTAATTTGAAAAACCTTTATGCTCAACATTTTCATGTAATCACGTAGAAACAAAACAAAACAAGAAATGATATGAAATATGTAGAGTAACTCTGGCAAACATAGCAAACCCTTGTAGCGGTGACTTTCACACGTTTTAGTCTCTTGCAATAGCTTTAGTAGCTACACATGGTTGTTCCAATGGTTCATTTCAATGTCACTTGCTAATTTTTTCTCCTTTTTGTGCACCTTTACTCACTTTTTCCATCTTTTTAAAGCCAGGCTGATTAAAATAAAAAAAGATCATCTACAAGGACGAAGTGCGGTTAAAACAGCCTTTTGGCCTTGATCTCTATCAGTGTCATAGACATCATGGGTAAGAGCTCTAATGATGATAGAACTGCTAATTTGAAGGCAGTTATTGCTGACACAAACAGTGCTTATACTGATTAGAGATGCAATTCGGGAAAGTTCCACCTTCAAGGCAGGATCACGGAAATCATTAATTACTCTCCGAGGAGTTTTCTCTTCCTTCCGAACCAATTTTCGCATTTTCTGCGAGTTACAATCATCCTTGTAGAACAAGAAAGGTTGGTTTGACCTAACATTGGACGGTTAATTAGTACTAAACCTCACTTTTTAATCTTTGTGCTTTTTTTATATATTGGAATTTGCCAAAGCACGTTCCTTTTACACTTTGAAATTAATTAAGCTAAATTGTTTGATAGGAAATAATTGCACGCAGCTAATCTCAATTAAATCAGAATCTGTGCATCAAGAGAATTGTTCTCTGATAAATACGATTCTCCATCTGCTAAGACAATGCTGAAGTTCGCCTCACTCTCCATTAGTCATTCTGATTTAAGTATGAAAATTAACATTCCGGGTCTGAACAGCATTAATCCAGGTGTGGGTCTCCTCAGCGCAGAGAGGATTGAAAGCTGTGGGTCAGGCATTCCGTCCGTGTGAAAATCGACTTGATGGGAAAGTGAGGTCTCGCGTGTTCTCATTTCTTCACATGCCTTGATGTAAGTTGATGAGATGAAGACCTGCATGTTGATGAAGTGGTGGGCTGTGTTTGGTGTAGGAAGGAAGAACATGTGCACTCAAGTCTCCAGCACAATGTTTCTTCTGTCCTTTGAGAGCTTCAAGAACTGTAAGATACACGACATCAGTGTGGAGGTGGATACAGCACTCCAATTAGACATGCAAGACTGTTCTGTCCTTCTTTTATTCTTTGCACATAGTTTTTTTTTTTACACTATATATTTTGTAATCTAATTGAATCTTAACTTTTGGGAAAGTGTATGCAAGCATGTCCATCATCTTTTTCAGTGTTTTGAATTTTTTAGTTAACGCGACTTCTGATATACAGTATATAGGATCAGAGGTTGCGTTAACCGAAAATTTTCTGTCATTTGCATAATTTAAGCAGTGCCAAAAAAATCTGAAGGCGGTCCTTCACTTTAAGAGATTACACTGAGGATGATCTATTGTAATTTATAGCTATAAATCCCACCCCTTTCCATTTGTTGGTGAGTGTGCTCCAGTTTGTCACAAGTCTTTTGCTATGCGTTTGATTACGCACAGACAGGAACCCACTAGTACAGCGAAAGCCATTTGTTATGCCGCTATGCTTGATCTGAGTTGTCTACTGCGATCTATCATGCCATATTAAAAATCACCGAAATGGTATTTATTGCTTGAATTTCTTAATAACATGGACAGAATTTTAGAATATAAAAAATAACAATGCACAAAGCTAGCCTATTGTGAATTATCGCATGGGAGGCGGACTATATGTACAGTTCATTCATCAACGGAAAACAGAATCAATTGAGATTTAACAGTTTATATTGGTTATTAAAATTGAGAATCTAATGAAATCGAGAAATCAATTTTTATTTTATTTTTTAAACCCAGCCCTAGAATATTTGGTTGATTTATAGTGGGCTCCGCTGTCACTGCAGGGTGTTATGTTTACCATGAAAAGTGATGCACAGTCTCTTTTCACCTGTTCTCACCATAAATAAATAAATATATAAGCCTATATGCTCATCCTGTAGGTTCATTATTAAAAATGAAAATGTGAACTAAAATACAAACAATTAAATATGTCATTATAATTAAAATATGAAAATTAAAATGATGGCTATTAATGACGCACCACCTACCGTATTTTTCGGACTATAAGTCGCACCTGAGTATAAGTCGCATCAGTCCAAAAATATGTCATGATGAGGAAAAAAACATATATAAGTTGCACAGGACTATAAGTCACATTTATTTAGAACCAAGAACCAAGAGAAAACATTACCGTCTACAGCCACGAGAGGGCACTGAGCACTGAGCAGCATAGAGTGCCCTCTGACTGCTGTAGACGGTAATGTTTTCTCTTGGTTCCTTTCTCTCGGTTCATGTCAAATTAATTTTGATAAGTCGGACCTGACTATAAGTCGCAGGACCAGCCAAACTATGAAAAAAGTGTGACTTATAGTCTGGAAAATACGGTACA